>NC_137060.1:14672916-14675416 GCF_032717465.1 Coenobita brevimanus | reverse complement strand
AAACTCGTAGACTACGAGGTCAGTTCATTGAACTGTTTAAAATCTGAATGGGTATCACAATTATTACATGAAAAGTTGCTTACTCTTAACATGGACTCGGCACACAACCATGGTTGGAAGCTGTAAATGAAAAAAAAAAAAAAACAGCAAAATGACGTGAAAACTTTTTCACGTGCAAGATCTGTTCCACATGGAACTGACTCAACAAGGACGTTGTTAACACTACAGTAGAGAAGTTTAAGGGATTCATCGGCATTACCAAATACTAGAATAAATCTGAACTGGATATACATGCCCAGGCAAACAAGAAGTATCTCCATGGTATGGGCTGCATAGCCATTTACTGTAGATCCTAACTTTTCCTTGTAACTCCTCTCTCTCTCTCTCTCTCTCTCTGTTGTGTGTGTATGTGTGTGTGTGTGTGTGTGTGTGTGTGTGTGTGTATGTGTGTGTGTGTGTGTGTGTGTGTGTGTGTAAAAGAGGTGTCTACTATCGCAACATTAAATTACAACAGATTTAATTTCTGTATGTGTGTGTGTGTGTGTGTGTGTGTGTGTGTGTGTGTGTGTGTGTGTGTGTGTGTGTGTGTGTGTAAAAGAGGTGTCTACAGTACTACCGCAACATTTAATCACAGCAGATTTGTTCTCTCTCTCTCTCTCTCTCTCTCTCTCTCTCTCTCTCTCTCTCTCTCTCTCTCTTTCTGTGTGTGTGTCTGTGTTCTTACCTAATTGTTCTTACCTAATTGTATCTTTACAGGAATGAGTCAAGCTCGTACTGTCCCGTGTCTTAAACCATATTTATCGTACATATCCTTAAATTTGTGAATTGTTTTGGCACACACTATTTCATTCGGTAGTGCATTCCACTGATCAATTGCTCTGTTTGGGAAACTGAATTTCCTTACGTCTTTATCACCTCTCTTCTTATGCAGTTTTTTTTTTGCAGTGTCCTCTTGCTGATGCTTCAACATAGGTTAAATAATCATTTATGTCTATTTTCTCCTTCCCTGATATGCATTTATATAGCATTATCATGTCACCTATTTTCCTTCTCTCCTGTAGTGTTGGTAGATTCAGTTTATTTAGTCTTTCTTCTTAGCTTAGATCCCTTAAGCTTGGTACCCATCTTGTAGCTCCACTTTGAACTTTTTCAATCTTGTCTATGTGTTTTTTGAGATGAGGACTCCAGACTACTGATGTATACTCCAGGGTTGGTCTGATGAATGATGTTATTATCCTTCTTAGCATGTCTTCATTTATGGATGTGAATGCTATTCTCATATTTGCAAGCAGTGTATACATGTTCCGTACCTTCTCACTGAGGTGGTCAGCCGGAGATAGTCTGTTACTGATAATCACACCTAGGTCCTTCTCTCTCTCTGATGTGTGTAGGGTTTTATTTCCTAACGTATAATCCCAATCAGGTCTTTTTCCACTTTTACCAAACTTGAGTACATGACACTTGTCCACATTGAATTCCATTTGCCATGTATTACACCATTCATGAAGTTTATTTAATTCATCTTGTAGCTCTTTATAAGAGTCTGTGTTAGTAATTTTCCTATGTATTTTTGCATCATCTGCAAACATATTTAGATAGCTTTCATTTCCAGTGTTACTGTCTATATCATTTATAAACACTAAAATCATGATTGGTGCCAGCACTGAGCCCTGTGGTACTCCACTAGTCACTTCTTTCCATGATGACTAATTTCCCCTTAGTACTGTTCTCATTTCTCTTTTTATGAGAAAATCTCGCATCCAACAAAACAGTTTGCCTCGAATTCCTCCTTGATGGTACAGTTTCCATAAAAGCCTTTGTTGTGGTACTCTGCCAAATACTTTCTTGAAATCTAAATAGGTACTGTCCATCCATCCTTCTCTTTCCTGTATTGTGTCTGTTACTCTGTCATAGTAGCTCAATAGATTAGTAACACATGATTTTCCTTTTCTGAAACCAAACTGTCTTTCTCTTATCATTGTGTTCTTTTAGATGATTTACCCAGGCTTTTCTTATAAGCTTTTCTAATACCTTGCTAACAACACTGGTCAGTGATACTGGTCGGTAGTTGAGTGGATTTTGTCTATTCCCTTTCTTGAAGAAGGGGACAATGTTTGCATTCTTCCAAATATCAGGTAGTTTACCTTGACTCAAGGATTTCTTGAAAATTAAAAATAATGGTTTACTTAACTCCTTTGCACATTCTTGTAGCATCGAACATGAAATTTCATCAGGACCATTTGCTTTTTCTCTGTCTAATTTACTTAGCTCCTCCTGTATTACTTTTTCTGATATTTGTATATCTGGTAGTATGTGTGGGCATGCATGTTCCACATAGTCCCTCTCAAAATTTTTTTCTTCTGTAAAACCTGATTGGAAATTCTTATTTAGTGCTTCACAAATATCCTTCTCTTGTGTATAGGTGATTCCCTCGTCCGTAATGGATTGTATTATATCTTTTACTTTGGTTTTGCTTCTGATGTAGCTCTAAAATAGCTTC
>NC_137060.1:14480416-14667916 GCF_032717465.1 Coenobita brevimanus | reverse complement strand
AAACTTATGCATGCATATTACAGCTACATGAAGATTGATTTAGTAGACTATTACAAAAATACTTATATAAATTCATACCTTGTCATATATCTGCTTACGAATACAGCTACATACGTACCTACATAAGCACATACAAGACATACACATTTAAAAATGCGTAAATATTCATCGACGAAATATATCAAATATAAGTACAGTATGACCCATTGTTTACATGCAGAATTACATACCGGTATGCATACATACCCGTATACAAATCCTGTCAGGCACAAGTGTGTGCTTAAATTATAAGGTGAAGGAAAAAAATTGCAAACGAGATAAAAACAAACTAAATTATCTTATCTGGGTTTCATATTTTCTCTGTGATGACGTTATCTAACTTCCACATCACATTGCCATTTGTCTAATGATGAGGTGAACATCATTATTCACCAAGGTTCCTGATGATGATCAGCTAGAATATCTCAAACTTTCATTAAATAACCTTTCTTTGTCGGGATCAGACTAAGCATTCACTGAGTTGGTAAGGCTTTGTATCAAAAACTGTAAATTTGAATTTAATGGAAAATACTTCCGTCAGAAATTTTATTTGGCGATGAGCAACCCCCTCTCACCCGTTCTCATTAATCTTTTTATGGAATTCTTTCAGAAAAGATTACCTAGTAATACTCGTATTCTACCTAAAGATGCAGTGTAGTTTAGATATGTAGGTGATATATGATGTATTTGGCCATGTAGTGAATACCTGGATACTTTCCTTCCTCGGTTGAATGATTTAGCATCACAGTGGAACATGAAAATGAAGGAAAACTGCCATTCTTAGACTGCATTCTTCAGAGAGCAAGGAATGGATTTAGGCTCAGTATCTACAGATAGTCCACAAGTGTTTGTTCATATATTCATTTTTATTCTGCTCTTCAGGATAAAATCAAACTGTCAGTGTTTTCTTCTATGTTTCTACATTATCTTTGAATCTGAAACCCTGTATTCATGTTTTAGGAATTGGAAATCTCTATGATATTGCAGCCAAATTAAAGTACCCAAAAGCCATCACGGAAGAAGCTTTTAACCAAGCAAAGAGAACATTCTATTGGACCTTCCTATTGCTTTCTCATGACAAAAAGAATATCCAAATTTTACCATACAGTGCGAAATTTTCCGAGTTCCTCATCGGATGAAAAGGTGGAATGTAAATGAAGTGTTCAATGATTAATGTACGGTGAAGAAGAGGTTGATCAAGAATTTACCTGATAATTCAAGAGGCTGCATTTACAAAATATGCAAAGCGTGCAAAAAGTTTTATGAAGGGCAGACAGGAATAAAACTTGACGTTAAAATCATACAACATAAGCAATGTTAGGACCGGACAAGCAAGCACTGCCGTATTTGTACATATAAAAGCCGAGTCATTGTATCGACTGGGATAATGCCTCTCCAGCCTTACATACACTGTATTTGCCATTAATAGGAATATCTTTGAATTCAGTGTAATCAAGAACAGAGAGTCTAATAATATGAACATGAACAACGGGATATACAAGTGGTATAACTTCATCACAGAGCAAATGTATACCCAAATAAAGATCACTTAGCTTGTTTGACCTCGTTTGAATTTCTTCCCTCGCCTCATAATTTAAGCACACATTTGTACATGACAGGATTTGTATACGGGTATGTATGCATACAAGAAATTCTTCTTTGTACGTATATTTGGTAATATTTTTTGTTTTTCTATATATACTCTTATTTATAGTTGTATGAGTTTATATGTAGTTGTATTCATAAGTAGATATATGACTGGGTATGTTTTTTATATAAGTATTTTTGTTATTGTTAACATAAATCAGTCTTCATGTAGCTATAGCATGCATGCGTATGTTTAACGATATTTTTGTGTGCAATTGTCTGTTAAGCATGATTATATATCTGATTAATTCGCAAAAATTAGCAAAAATTTGAGAGAGAGAGAGAGAGAGAGAGAGAGAGAGAGAGAGAGAGAGAGAGAGTAGTTAGTAGGCCCATGCTTGATAATCCCCTCCCCATACCCTAATAATCTGTTGTGTTTACCGTTCGTTACCGTATATAATGAATTGTTACCATTATTTTTATTTAATGAATTATGTTTTATGCATAATATATAATCTATTTTGACAACTAGAAATAAAAATATAAATTTGGAACATTATTTATCTGTCAGCGACTTCGTCAGCTCTCTTGGAATTTTCACCTTCTTCGTATATAAAAATGATTGGTGTACTCCACCTCCTTCACGTTGCTCTTCCTTGAAGATGTGAGTACACGAAAGCGCTCGGGATATATAGTTTCCTTTCCCTTGTGGATATCAGCATATCTATGAATCACGTGTTATTAGGTGATTTAACTTCATATAGATAGATAGATAGATAGATATAGATAGATATGTGTGTGTGTGTTTATATATATATATATATATATATATATATATATATATATATATATATATATATATATATCATCCAATTCTACATTGCCCCATGAGGAGCGTAGAAGCCAGGGGCTAGGCAATTCGGTCCTGACATTTAAGATGAAAGTGACCAGCCTCACTCATCCCTGAGTGGCATTACATGAGCAATAACCCCAACTACCCCTTGGATATAAACCTTCACCAGCTCGATCCGATTGGAGCGATGTAATTACACACTAACCACCAGGCGCCACAGTTTGGTTATATGGTTACCACCCAGCGTAGTAAATGGTTTCCTGGTGTACATACATACATACATATATCTATCTATCTATCTATTTATCTATCTATCTATCTATGTGTGTGTGTGTGTGTGTGTGTGTGTGTGTACGATGTAGGAAATATTATATATTATGCGTAAGGGTGATTTGGTCTGGCAATATATTTACAGCACAATATAAAATTTTTTCATGACTCAAAATAAGGCCTACTGTTTGTAATGTTTCGCGTGGCTACTCACCGTATTTTTTAGAGCCTCAGGAGCACTGAGTAGTAGTACAGTTCTAAAACATGTCGTAGCAAGGAAGATCCCAAAAACGACTGTTAACCTAGTGGTATACTGACTGAAGCACGCCAAAGAGGTCACGATCATCATTAACGCACTGAAAAGCTGGACGCAGATGACTGGAGCCAGATACCTAGTGAGGTTCTCTGTCAGCTGGTCGATGGTACACAGAGAGAGACGGGCGGACTGGAGGGCGGTTATCAGAAAGGAATGTGGGGATGGAGCAGCAGACACCAGGACGTTCACCCCAAACTTCTTAACTTTAAAGTGGCCAGTCTGGTGAAAATCTGATGGTAAGGATAAGGATGTTTCTTGGTCATGAGATGTTACATTGTTCCGATTTTTGGTGGATATGGTATGTAGCTCATCATTTTCCACTTTTACGGAACACATTTCCTCAGTTTCGTCAAACAAGGGAGCAAAAGTCGAGTTTACTGCTTCATCAAGAAGCCGAAGGATGGCATGAAAGAATACAGGTATGATATAAACGACTGGAGAAGAGTGAAAGCTGAATATAATAAACTGCATTTTAATGACAGTAGGTTCTTCTGGCAACCACACATGCACAAGTACCCATATATCTGCAGCCAGGAACACGACAAGACAAAACAAAGAATTCCAGTCGAATTTCCCGCCATTTACTGTCTTGTGGACGATGCCCAACACCGATGTAAGGATGCGAACAAGTTCCTTTCCGAAAATAAGTGAATGCACTGCAGTGACGTATATGCAGACACGGTTACCTGACACATTCATGGAATGCACTATCATGTCGATAAACGAAGCAGGTACTGAGTCAAAAGTGGGATGATGCATGAGCACGTAGGTTTGTATGACCACTACTAATCCCAACAGAAGCAGACTGTACACCAGAAGAGGCCTGTGGAGTACAGCATTACACCGACCCACGGTGGTACAATAGGGAAGTAGTCCCAAAACATGCAAAGCACCCATGAGAAACAGGAGTACTCTTGTGCACCGCATCCTTAGAGATTTCGTTCTCTAAAATATATAGTTGACACTTATACACTAGACGTAGTTATATCACTTATTTGAATTCCCATCAGACAATCTTATTCGGCTGAAAAAAAGCCTTTCTGGTTATGGGCTGTTCTGAAAAATGATCATTCACAGGATAGAAACTTAGAATGATGAACGTCGTACACAGAGAAGTGGCTGAAATGTGTGGAGAGAAGTAACTGTTATGCTTGGAGGGAAGCGTCTGGTATGGGTGGAGGAAAGCTACTGGTATGACTGAGGAGAAGCAGCTGGTATGGGTGGAGTGAAGCGGTTAGTATCCTTGGAGAGAAGCAGCTGGTATGGATGGAAAGAAGCGGCTGGAAAGAGGCGCGGGCAGGATATGATCACACTACCGAAGTCGCAAGCGTTGTCCACTGCCCGGGCTAGGAGGAAGCAAGAGATAACCGCAATATCGATATACACTTTAGCACAAGAGAGGCATATGATCACTCGACCAGCTCTAATCCGCTGCTTAGAACATATGTGTTGCCATATATCATCGGTTACCACGGTTCCTTACCACTTCTTCCTTACTTTTTTTTTTTTTTAATTGGATCTGGTATTATGACTCTAATGCAAGAGTTAACCGTTACTCCCAGTCCTTCATATATGCAAAGGTCATCTGTGGAACTGTCTCCCTCTGTGTATATTTCCTACTTTTTTATGATTCCACTCTCTCAAACGCAGTGTGTCCAGGCATCTCGAAAAATGAACGGATCTTGAATCTGGCTCTCTCTCTCTCTCGCTCTCTCTCTCTCTTTCTCTTTTCAACGGTTTGCGGACTCTAGGCCTCTGGTTTCTTCTTCTTTGCATGAAAAAAAAAAAAGTTGTGGGTAACACTTTAAAAAACAAATGGAGGAATTCCACCTGGACCTGAGGCTTTTTTGTTTATTTAGTTATCTAGCATGGATTTTACTTATTCTGTATCATAAGTGGAGCATTTCCTGAGAGCCACGTTCTAAAGTTCTAGTAGTGGGACATTCCTGCTGACTTTTTCTAAGGTAGAATTTCTGGCAAATGTACTGGACAAGATGTTCGCTTTACCTTGTGGGCCATAAAGTGTTATCTTCTGTAGATTTTAGTGGGGAAATGGATGATGACTTGTTGAATTTATTATCGTCCACCTTTAGCAAGGCCGAGGGATAATGTTTTTACCCCCGTGTGTGTGTGTGTGTGTGTGTGTGTGTGTGTGTGTGTGTTACCATTATATTTCATGAACGGCTTGAGCAATCAATAAGAAACCTTCAGGGTATCAAAATATGGCCAGAGTCTTGGGCAAGTTCGAAAATGGGTACTTGGGGTCAAGGTCAAGGTCACAGAATTGGCTGCCAAATGTCAACTAGTTTTTATCACCCGCAATTAGCACCATTATATCTCAAAAATGGCTCGAGCTGTCAACATGAAACCTTCAGGGTATAAAGGTATGGCCAAAATCCATGAGTTCAAAAATTGGCACGAGAGGTCAAGGTCAAGGTCACCAAAATGGCTGCCAAAAATCAACTTTTTTTTTTTTTAATATGGATTGGCCTTTTGTGAATGGCGGTGACTGAATTCTGTAGAATTTTGCAAATTTTCTTCATTTTTGGTTTGTAGTAGCTTTTAAGTTGGCTCCCGAGTGATTTTCTTTCATTATTGAAAGAAGTGAGAGTTTACCAGAATATTCTATTGTCATTAGGATTACTAAATAGTTTGGATGCTTGGTTGTGAAGAAAGTTTAATTTAGCGAGATTTATTGCTGTTTTGGCATGGTTTCTATCAGTTTTTAGTTGGCTGACCAATTCAGATGCCTTTTATTTTAAGTAAAAGTTTATGCTAGCGATTTTCGGGTCGTCGCTATAGCTAGCACAATTGCTATCAAGGTATTTTAGGGAGCCTGGTCTTTTAGTGAATTGTTGACTGGGTATGAATATTTCCATACCTGCTTGTATTAAGTCATTAATGTGGGACTGGGTAGAACTGATGTCATAGGAGAAAAAAGACTGCCATGGAATATCAGCAAGATAGTTTTTAAATCCTTCCCAGTCTCCCCTATCAAAGTGCCATCTGGTCACCCTGACAGGTTCAGAACGAGGAGGTTTGGGGCAACTGACAAATGAAACTTTGATATGAATGTGGTCGAAGGATCCAAATGGTGACAATATTTCTATCCTGTGTTGATCTGGGCTATTTTTCAGGAATAGGTCCAAGAAACAGGCGTTATGGTCACGATTATCTGGTATTTTGATTGGTTGTTGTACCAATTGCGTGCGATTATACGATTCTGCCAACAGTTCACATTCTAAACCAGTATCGTCAAACCCGGCAGAATGCAATATATATATATATATATATATATATATATATATATATATATATATATATATATATATATATAGTCAAATTTATATTTATCCACAAGCATTACTGTTTATCATACATGAATTCTACACACTTCTTGCTGGAGAATACATGACTTGGACCAAATATAGGGAGCTTGACTCTGACTCTCCCCCCCTCGCCTCCCACAACAGAGTGGCTACCAGAACATTAAGTAGAAGATAGAGCCTACTGTAACCGAAAATAAGATGGAATAAAATTGTGCCAATGAAAATGTCGGCCACGGATGAAATAAAAACGCACTTAATCACTCAGGGTGGGGGAACTTGGGATGCCATGCCATAGATTAAAAATGAACTGAAAAATGAAACGAGTAAATTATGTGTCCCAAAGCGTGCAATTACAACAGCCTTCACCTCGAGACACATAATAGTCTCTCAGCTACGAGCAAGTACAGTTTCTCTGATGTGCACAGATAATCATCGAGTAATGAAAATGTATGAAAACATGTTGCTTTGCTCCTTGAAATGATTTTTAAACGTCTCTCATTAAGTGCATTCATAACACACTACGAGTTTCTCTATCATGCTTACCAGAGTTTGTGTGTATATATATATATATATATATATATATATATATATATATATATATATATATATATATATATATATATAAAAATATATATATATAATATATAATATATATATATATATATATATATATATAATATATAATATATATATATATAATATATAATATATATATATATATATATATATGTAAAATATATATATATATATATATATATATATATATATATATATATATATATATATGCCGGTATATATTCCCTATATAGAATTTAATAAGTTCATGTTATTACTGTTTTGCTCGGAGGTTTCGCTTTGGTAAGCTCTTGGAATTTTTATAAATTTAAGGAAATCACTAAAATATTATTGCTACAGTACCTTTACACTAAGTTATACCGGTTATTGTCGGCACGTTTGTGCAAAGGCCTTCATACACACTCTAGTGGTATAGTAGCTAACGCTCTATAATGATTCATAGCTAATTGTGACCTATACACGCACAGCTGACATATTAAAGAGGCTGTGTGTGTGTGTGTGTGTGTGTGTGTGTGTGTTACGATATAGAATTTTTTAACCAATGCTTGTGACTCGATTTGTTATATCAGGAGTGGTTGTTAAATATTTTATTGTTAGTTGTCAGTCGGAATGAACTGTGACTGTACTGAATGACGTTTGGAACTGTAGAATTTTCGTCTAGTACTGCTTGTTTCTCATTTCTTCTCTATATATTATTGTAAATGATGTAAATATTCGAATGAAGTAAATGTATGTCATATTTTGATCCTGTTTAATCAGGCCATGTGACAGCAGGATTGATAAGGAGTCTGGGGGAGGGGGGGGGGTCATTTACTATATGCGCCAACATTGCAGATGGATGGTTGTGTTTATCATCTGCCTGTTGACTGTATTCCCCAAAGGAAAATGTACGTTATTCTTTTATCAGAATCATCTTAGCGTTGTTCTCTTTCTTTTGTCAATGATCACTTCCACTCATGCTTTTATTTCCTGCTAAATTGGCCTCAAAATTACGATCGGCACACCTGGGTCTGGTATTTCGAGAAACGTTTCATACATAATCGACTATAGTTTCCAACATAATTGCAGAGCCTCCAGCGAGCAAACTTTGGCGAGTAAGCAATAGAAGATGGGCACAGAACTACGAGACACCAGAACAACTATCCTTGGTCAGTCACGTTATAGTCGGTTTTGAACGTGGTCAGGGCTCAGTGCAAATTCGATTCGAATGGGCTATCTACTCTGCTTATTCTGTGATTCGTTCGCTTCATGAGTTGTAAATACATGAAAGTATATGAATAAAAAATATATATATATATATTTGGAAATGTCACACCGTCGTGAGAAAATGTATCCTCTGTAGTTGCACATTTCTCTCTTGTAACACATACTCTAGAGAATAGTGGGACAGATGGTTGTGGCTCTGATTTACTTAAACGCGAGTCACTTATTACCGTAGTTAGTTTTTTCCAAGTATGTCAGTCGTCAAATTGGTGATCTTGAATAACTGATTAATATGCGAAATGTCCCCAGATGGACTCCCTTGCTCATGACTGAACTGTCACAACCATACTGCAAAATTTCTTTCTTAATTCTTTTATTCCCCGAACTGCATCTCCTTGGAACTCGCTTCCCCAGATTTTTTTCTTTTTTCCCAAACTTTAATCTGCGGCGGTTCAAGTCCAACTGTTACAGATTTTTTATGAATGAAGGACACCTGTGATCTGATGTATGGATTATTCTCTCATTCATTTTGTTTTTCTTTCTCTGTTCATTATCTGTTATATATACCTACATACACATATGCATACAGATGTACATACACGTGTACATACACATTCCTATGCATATACATATACATATACATATACATACACATACATACACATATGCATACACATATACACACACATAAACACACATATACACACATATATGCACACATATACACACGTACACACACACACACACACACACACACACATACATACACACACACACACACACACACATATCTCTCTCTCTTTCTCTCTATCTATCTATCTAAGTATCTAAATACTATATATATATATATATATATATATATATATATATATATATATATATATATATATATATATATATATATATATATATATATATATAAGTATCTAAATACTATATATATATATATCTATAAGAAAGAAGCAACAGATGGCCATGAGCCCGCAAACAAACTGTTCCTTCCAAGAGAAAAACAAAATCTATCTATTTATCTATAGCCCGACGCCCTAATCCCGCAAAGGGTGGCCGCAGACAAAACGCCTCCAAGTCACTCTGTCCCCCACCATTTGACTCCCCTCCCCCATCTCCCCCCCCGCCCTCATATACCTCTCAACTCCATCCCTCCACCTCATCCTCGGTCTACCCCTCCCTCTCCCTCCCTCCACCTCACCTACATACACCCTCTTAGTCAGTCTTTCATTCTCCATCCTCTCCACATGTCCAAACCACCTCAGTGTATTTCTCCTAATCTTTTCAACCACATCCACATCTACCCCACAACGTTCCTTCACTTCTTCATTCGTCAACCTGTCCCTCCACGTCACTCCACATGCTCCTCTCAAGTAACTCATTTCCACTGCTCTCACTCTTGACTTGTTCCCTTCTTGCAAGGTCCACGCCTCGCTTCCATACGTCAGGGTAGGGATCACAATACCATCATGCAGTGACTTCTTAACTTCCATACTCACCTCCCTATTTCTCATCACTGCTTTCAGTGTACCAACAACCTTCCTTCCCTGCTGTACCCTTTCATTTACTTCATCCCCCAAAGTTCCATCCTTACTCATCACACTACCCAAGTACTTGAATGCACTCACATTCTCCATATCCTCACCATCCAACCTCACTGCACACCCTGTGACTTCATTCCTCTCAAACACCATAACTTTACAAAATACAAGAGCCAAATTCAAGATCGGATCATTTCGAGATGCCTAGATACACTGAGTTTGAAAGAATGGAGATCGTAGGAAGCAGGAAATACAGACAGAGGGAGACAGGTCCAGAGTTGACCTGTTGCATAAATGAAGGGCTGGGAGTAACGGTTAACTCTTGCATTACAGTGTTGGACAGAAAAGGGATGAGAGTTTGCTGCTAGACGGGAGCTACGCTCATGTTGTAGAGGTAGAGGAATGCAAGCAGATAGTTCAAAGGGGCAGTGATCATTGAAGTCCCGGTACCGATAGAAGAGAGATATAGATGCAACAGTGCGGCGAAGAGACAGAGGTTGAAGGGAGCCAGTAAGAGGAGGAGAGTTAATAGGACGAAAAACCTTTGACTCCACCCTATTGAGAAGAGCTGTATGTGGAGAACCTCCCCACACATGCGAGTTGTACTCCACACAGGGGCGGATAAAACCAGTATATAGAGTCAACAGTTGTGCAGGGGTAAACAAGGAATGGAGTCGGCTTAGCACACTGAATCTCTTGGAAGCAGTTTTTACAAGAGATTTAATATGATCTTTCCAAGATAAGTCTCGAGTGAATGAAACCCTGAGCATGTTCAGGGATGATGCAGGACGAAGCTGAATATTATTAAACATTAGTGGGTACACCTGTGGAGGATTTTGTCGGGTTGATAGGTGTAAGAACTGAGTCTTCGGTGCATAAAAACAACCATATTATTTTTACCCCAGTCAGAGATACGAGCCAAGTCAGACATTAGGTGTGCCATAGCCTCATCCCTTGTTTGTTGGAGTAACTCTTGAGATGGACGTTCCAGGAACAGAATGGAAAAGTGAAGAGTGGAGTCATCAGGGTATGAGTGGATAGGGTTAGATGTACAGCTTAGAAGGCCATTGATGAATAAAAGGAAGAGAGTTGGTGATAGTACACAGCCCTGAGGAACACCACTGTTGAAAGATCAAGGAGAAGAACGATGGCTGTCTATAAGAGAGGCTATAGAACGACCAGAGAGGAAGCTATTGATAAAGGCACAGATAGAAGGATAGAAACAGTAAGAGGGCAGTTTGAAAATTAAAGATTTATGCCAGACTCGATCGAAAGCCTTTGAGAAGTCAAGTGCAGTGGCAAAGCTTTCTCCAAAGTCCCGAAAGGAGGATGACCAGGTGTCTGAAAAGTAGGCGAGAGGATCGCCAGTGGAGCGCCCCTGACGGAACACATACTGACGACCAGAAAGAAGGTTGTGATAGGAAAGATGCTTTAAAATTTTTCGATTAAGAATTGACTCGAAAACTTTTGAGATACAGGATGTAGACGCAATTGGACGATAGTTGGAGGGTTGGGAATGGTCACCCTTTGGCTGAATGAGAGCAAACTTCCAGCAAGAAGGAAAGGTACAAGTTGATAGACAAAGGCGAAAGAGTTTGCCTTCGCAGGATGTAAACACAGAAGCACAGTTCTTGAGAACAACAGGAGAGACTCCATCAGGCCCATATGCCTTGTTAGTATTGATGCCTGTGATGGCAGAAAATACAACAACTGAAGAAATTTTAATATCAGCCATAAGGAAGTCTGAGGGGCTAAGTGATGGAGGAGCAGCACCGGAATCGTCTAAGGTGGAATTGGAGGAGAAAGTCTGATCGAAGAGATCTGCTTTATCAGAAGAAGAACTAGCTACAGAACCATCAGTGTAGAAAAGAAAAGGGAAGGAAGATGAGGTAAAGTTGTTAGAAAGGTTTTTGGCAAGGTGCCAGAAGGAGCTGGAAGAATTCGAGTTGGAGAGCTGCGAGCATTTAGTATGGATGAAATTATTCTTAGCAGAGCGAAGAATTGACTTAGGACGATTCCGGGCAGAAATGTAAAAATGATGTGATTCAGGGTTGGGTTTGCCCCGGTACCTTTCATAGGGCTTCTCCTTGTTGCAGACAGCATTAGAACAAGCGTGATTAAACCAAGGCTTTCTTGCATTAGTCAAAGAATATGAGAAGGGCATGTATGCTTCAATGCCCGAGAGAATAACGTCCATAATGTGCAAGGCACACTCAGATGGCTCCCGACCATGGAAGCAATAATCATTCCATGGAAAATCAAAGAAGTACTGCCTGAGAGCCTCCCAATCTGCAGCTCCAAAGTGCCACAGGGCGACGTTTCTTTGGAGAGTCCACAGGCTGTACTGGAGTGATAGGACACGTTAAGGTGATAAGGTTGTGATCAGAGGAGCCCAACGGAGAGAAAAGATTAACAGTGTAAGCAGAAGGATTAGTTGTAAGGAAGAGGTCAAGTACTCCAAGGCGGTCAAGGATATGGGTAGGATGCTGTACAAGCTGCTCTAGGTCATTAAGGATAGAAAAGATGTAGGTTTGTTCACCAGGTGGATCAGTGAATGGAGAGGAGAGCCAAAGGTGGTGGTGAACATTGAAATCTCCTAAAATGGAGATTTCGGAGAAAGGAGAAATGGATGGAATGTGTTCCATCGTAGAAGTAAGATAGTTGAAGAATTTTTGATAGTCAGTAGAATTAGGGGATAAGTAAACATTGTAAATGTACTTAGTCAAAGAATGGCAGGAAAGCCAAAGCCAGAGTGTAAAGAATTCAGAAGAATTAACTTCAGGAACACGAGAGCAAGATAAGTCGTTACGTAACACAACAGCCACCTTTGGCTTTGAAATGAGTATAGAGAAAGTGGGAGGATACAGAAAAAGGCTTGCTATCAGCTGCCTCGAACAGCTGAGTCTCAGTTAGAAAAAGAAGGTGAGGTTTAGAGGAGGAGAGGTGGTGCTCAACAGATCGAAAGTTAGAGGAAAGGCCACGAATGCTGCAGAAATGAAGAAGTGAGTCAGACAGTGGTTCCAGGCAGCTCAAGTCGTCACCGGGAGAGGGGAGGAAGATGCGGGCATTTATTGTCTCCCCCCCCCCCCGGGGACTCCGAGGCTGTGTCGTGTAATCATTTTTTTTTTTTTTCGAATTTTGGAGAAGGGAGTGTAGTGTGTACTGTACATATAGTTTGGTGTAGATAGTTAGAGTAACTTGTATTGGAGAACATGCTGGCCTACTCTCTGTGTTACTGGGACACTAAAAAAGTTCAGCAAAGGAGGATGGTCAGGAACTAGTCCTGAGGGCTGATGAAACGGGAGCTCCAGCTCTCCCTGTCATCAGCTTTCCATCCACCTTGAGAGTGATACTGGAAGTTATATTTCCTTGACTGTTATGTTACCATTACCAAAAACTTTGTTTCCATTTTTTTTCTGAAATGTTTTGGTCATATCCTATCCCTCCGAATTATTCTTAACAATAATTTCGAGGTTTTCTTGAGAATTATTTTAAGGACTATGTAGTTCTTTTTAAGCCAATGAAATTAATACTCCCACAGCAATTAAATCCCTTGTATAAGACGCATTTCTCATATATTGCCCTATTTCTCAAAGTTCCTCATTCTGTCCAATACTTCACTTAATATTGTTATCGTGAACTAGTAACAAAATCATGTTTTAGGAGTAGGCGGATGTTCGAAGAAGCAGTTCAGTATCAGTGTTTGTGCTAAACGTGTGTGGTATCCTGTTAATTGTTCAACATGTCTATTATTGGAGGGATAAGAGAGAAATTTAGTAAGAGCTACGGAGAAAGTTGTGAATCTGGTGATGAGTGTTAATATTCATTCCCTGAGTCCCAGACTTTTTCTCTCTTCTTCTTCTTCTTCTTTTTTTTTTTTTTTTTGCTATCATTAGGCTATTTTAATAAACCTTATTTTTCTTCTAGATATACCTGGAAGTGTTGAGCTTAACGAACACCATACCTAACCTCATAAGTTCAGAAAGTCTCCCCTAAGCCGATCAAAATCGTTTACAAATCCCAGAAATATACTTTTAAAAACGCCACCGAATTCAAGGATTAAACTAAAATTGATATATACAATGTTGTGCTCCTTGCAGACAATGAACGAAATCACTGAGAAGTGTTTCAGAATTTCGTGGATATTTGTGAGCAGGAAAGTAAAGTGGTGGGTGTTTAGTAAGTAGCCGATCCACAGTATGTGTTATAAACATGAGAACGACAAGAACTGGTGGAAATTTTCAACGCTGTTTTGATTAGAAAAGAGACAAAGACAGAAGGGAAGAGGAAAATCGAGTAACCACATTATGTACTTTGACACGGGATAGAGGACTGAGTACAAAGACTAAAAGAGGTCTACATGAAGGGTGTTGATTCACACATAAACTCTTGTGAATGCTGTTATTTCTCTCAAGTAACCAAAGTCAGCTGGCATTAACACACCTAGGTGAACATTTGGGTTCTAATGCACTAATCTCGTAATAGGCTCCAACGTTTAAATGCGACTCTGGTTTGGCAAGAATATAAAAAATGAGAGCAATAGAAGTGAAACTATTAATGAGGATATTTGTTACGTGAGTTTTTTAGAATAAGATATTTTAAGATTCTTTAATGATGTAGCATAAGCAAGTCCATTGATCAAAGTGTACGAGTATATGAGGGTAGTTGTTCCCTAGGCAGTCTGGCGGAAGCCGAGTATGGTGGAGGTCAGGAGCTATTCTGACGTGCAAATCGAACGTCAGAGCTGGGTATAGGGGCGAAAGACTAATCGAACCATATACAGTAGTATATATGAAGGTGCTTTTCTATTGTATAATAACATAGGATACAGTGGCTATGAATCAGATGGAGGTGAAGTGGAAAAATATCACAGATCCCTGGGGTCAGAGAGGAGGGATGACGGATGACTACCCACGCATTCCGTTCATGTCATAAAAGGTTACTGTAAGAGGCAGGAGCGAGGCTTAGAAAACTTCTTCTTTGTTTTGGTGTTGGAATCTGGCGCTCCCAAACAACTTCTTTCTTTCTACGCGTAAGTACGGTGTATGCATTCTGTTTCTCCCTATTAGGCAACCGCATAACTCTGACGTTATTTTTATTGTTCATTTTATTCTTTTTGTATCCAGACAATTAAAAACAACTTAAAGGATACTTATGGAATTGAAGGGGTTAGTTAAAGCATTAACGCCTTCATTGCAGGAAGTCTCTCCTAATAACTTAAAATCATTGGTGAAAGGAAAAATGTAGTCAAAATTAAGTCATTCCATTGAAAGGCTTAACCCAGCGATATAGTCAGTCAATATTTAATGACGTGAGTTCGTGTGCTACACCACGTTAATTATACAATTATGCCCACAGACTGTGAAACGATTCTGTACATTTTGATACCTGGCTTCGAAAGGTAGTCTTGCATTCGGTTTAGTGTTGGTAATATTGTAACCTCTACATATTTACTAATGCCCATAAAGAGCGTTTATATTGCTTATCTTTAAAGATTTTTCTGATTGCTGTAGCAGTATCAGCAGAAAATTATCATGATTCATATATGCTGAGCAAACTTTTTTTTTTTCATACCCTTCGCCTGATGAAGTCAGAGGAAGGTACTGATATCACTGTATCCATTTCTCCTTTCTCTGAAATCTCCATTCTCGGAGATTTCTATGTTCACCACCACCTTTGGCTCTCCTCTCCTTTCACTGATCCACCTGGTAAACAGGCCTACATCTTTTCTATCCTTAATGACCCAGAGCAGCTTGTAAAGCACCCTATACGTATCCCTGACTGCCTTGGAGAGAGCTCCAACATACTTGACCTCTTCCTTACAACTTATCCGTCTGCTTACACTGTTAACCTTTCCTCTCTGCTGGGCTCCTCCAATCACAACCTTAATACCTTAACCTGTCCCATCGCTCCAGTACGGCCTGTGGATCCCTTAAAGAAATGTCGTCTATGGGACTTTGGAGCTGCAGATTGTGAGGCCATCAGGCAGTACTTCTTTGATTTTCCCTGGAATGATTATTGCTTCCATGGTCGGGAGCCATCTGTGTGTACCTTGTGCATTACAGGTTATTCTCTCGGGCATGGAAGCATACATTCCCTTCTCATATCCTTTGACTAATGCAAGAAAGCCTTGGTTTAATCACGCTTGTTCTAATGCTGTCCACAACAAGGAGAGGGCCCATAAAAGGTACCGGACCAACCCACCCCTGAATCACATCATCTTTACGTTTCTGCCTGGAATCGTGCTAAGGCTGTTCTTCGCTCTGCTAAAAATAAATTCATCCGTACTAAATGCTCTCAACTCTCCAACTCGAATTCTTCCAGCTCCTTCTGGTACCTCGCCAAAAACCTTTCTAACAACTTTACCTCATCATCTTTCCCTCCTCTTTTCCATTCTGATGGCTCTGTAGCTATATCTTCAACTGATAAAGCAGATCTCTTCGCTCAGACTTTCTCCTCCAATTCCACCTTAGACGATTCCAGTGCTACTCCTCCATCACTTCCCCCCTCTGACTTCCTCATGGCTGACATTAAAATTTCTTCAGCTGATGTATTTTCTGCCATTGCTGGCCTCAGTGCTAACAAGACATATGGGCCTGATGGAGTCCCTCCTGTTGTCCTCAAGAACTGTGCTTCATTGTTTACACCCTGCCTAGTAAACTCTTTCTCCTTTGTCTGTCAACTTGTACCTTTCCTTCTTGCTGTAAGTTTGCTCTCATTCAGCCAGTCCCAAAGAAGAGTGACCATTCCCAACCCTCTAACTATCGTCCAATTGCTTTAACATCTTGTGTCTCAAAAGTTTTCGAGTCTATTCTAAACACAAAAATTTTAAAGCATCTTTCCTATCACAACCTTCTTTCTGATCGTCAGTATGGGTTCCGTCAGGGGCGCTACACTGGCGTTCTTCTCACCTACCTTTCAGACTCCTAGTCATCCTCCTTTCGGGACTTTGGAGAAAGCTTTGCCATTGCACTTGACATCTCAAAGGCTTTCGATCGAGTCTGGCATAAATCTTTAATTTCCAAACTACCCTTGCATGGTTTCTATCCTTCTATCTGTGTCGTCATCTATAGCTTCCTTTCTGGCCACTGTTGTAGACGGCCATCGTTCTTCTCCTAGATCTATCAACAGTGGTGTTCCTCAGGGCTCTGTTCTATCATCACCTCTCTTCCTTTTATTCATCAATGACCTTCTAAGCTGTACATCTAACCCTATCCACTCATATGCCGATGATTCCACCCTTCACCTTTCCATTCGGTTCCTGCTATGTCCATCTCAGCAGTTACTTCAACAGACAAGGGATGAGGCTATGACACACCTAATGTCTGACTTGGCTCGTATCTCTGACTGGGGTAAAAAATAATCTTGTTTTTAATGCATCAAAAACTCAGTTTTTACACGTATGAACCCGACACAATCTTCCACAGGAGTACCCACCGATGTTTAATAATATTCAGCTTAATCCTGCATCATCCTTGAACATGCTAGGGGTTTCATTCACTTGGGACTTATCTTGGAAAGATACTATAGCATCTCTTGTAAAATCTGCTTCCAAGAGATTAGGTGTGCTAAGCCGACTCTGTACCTTCTTTACCTCAGCACAATTGTTGACTTTATACACCGTTTTATTCGACCCTGTGTGGAGTACAACTGTCATGTGTGGGGAGGCTCCCCACATACAGCTCTTCTTAATAGGGTGGAGTCAAAGGCTTTCCGTCTTATCAACTCTCCTCCTCTTACTGGTTCCCTTCAACCTCTGGCTCTTCGCCGCACTATTGCATCTTTATCTCTTTTCTATCGTTACTTCCATGGTTACTGCTTCTCTGAACTGTCTGCTTGCATCCCTCCACGTCTACGACGGGAGCGTAGCACCCGTCTAGCAGCAAACTCTCATCCCTTTTCTGTCCAACACTCTAATGCAAGAGTTAACCGTTACTCCCAGTCCTTCATTTATGCAACAGGTCAGCTCTGGACCTGTCTCCCTTTGTCTGTATTTCCTTCTTACTATGATCTCCAGTCTTTCAAACGCAGTGTGTCCAGGCATTTCGAAATGAACTGACCTTGAGTTTGGCTCTCTTTTGAT
Source organism: Coenobita brevimanus (assembly GCF_032717465.1). Classification (NCBI taxonomy): domain Eukaryota; kingdom Metazoa; phylum Arthropoda; class Malacostraca; order Decapoda; family Coenobitidae; genus Coenobita; species Coenobita brevimanus. The sequence goes on along the minus strand of NC_137060.1, from coordinate 14,650,110 downwards.
TTGTTTTTGTTTTTTCTTGGAAGGAACGGTTTGTGGGCTCTGGCCTTTGGTTCCTTCCTTCTTGCACCAAAAAAGAAAAAAAAAAAATAGGCTGCAAAGAGATTTCGTTTCATGGCCAGAACTGAGTTAGTATTTACTATAGTGGTATGAAATTTCACATAACTGTGTGTCTCATGGTCAAGTGGTGCCTTTTGATATGTAGAATGTACTGTAGTCTCGTAAGTATTTATTTATTTATTTATTTTAATAATAAAAAAAAAATCAGATATTTTAATGCAACCTGTGCAAGGATACTGAAGGGCTCAACGCATTTTTCTATTAAAACTTTGCAAGTATTACACCTACGAGGCAGAAACCGTAGATAATAAATGATCATATTAATATTTAATTATGAATGAAGTTTCATGACTGCCTATTATGTAATAATAAAAAATGGCTGCCTAAAAAAAAAAAAAAAAAGCACGAATCAAAATATTATCATATCTGCTCATAACTTTATTACCACGGATAAACTATAAAATTTTTAAGTTTTAATGTCTCTGTGTTATACAGGGGAGGGGGGGAGGGGGATGAGAGCCGTTATGCGCTTGGTTAGGTGTGCAGGGAGGTGGGGGGGGATATGTGCATGGTTAGGTGGATGGTTGCAAAAGCCTATGTTTATATCAGATGACATTCCAATATTTGCAGAATGCCTTGAATCTAATATTTTGTTGAACAACCACTGTGAAATTCTGCTTTTAACATGAATGGCTTGTTAGAACAAGTATGAAAAATACATTTTCTTTTTTTGAAATATGAAAATAGGGATAGCATTGTGCCAATAACCATGGGAACACGGCCGAGGTTGTAAATACACGTGTAACTCTAGCCCTTCATTTTTTATGGCACACTTTTATGCACTGCCTGGTTGAGATGTGGTTAGACCAAGGCCACTGTATTTTCCTATTTAGGTGCATTTATCTTTAGATTATTGGTACACCCGTATGGTACTTGCTGGAGTAAAATTAATTATAAAATGTATGGATGCGGTTACATGTGCTTTTACCGCCTCTGCCTCGATTAAGTAAGTAATTTTGTACTTTGTCATTCCTACATCCTACATTGTCTGCATTATGTTATTCATTTCTATTACATTGACTTTAAATCCTTTATGTAAGAAAGTTATGAAAATTTTTGCAAGTTATCCAACTTAGAATAAGGTCTCAGAAGTGAAGAGATTAAAGGAAGCCCTGAGTATCCCCATCCCGTTTGAAAAGTCTTTCTAGAGCTTAATACAGTCATCTGGAATTCATAACAAAAGAGAACATTTAGAAAGCGCAACACTCGCCCCGTACAATCGGTCTAATACCTTAACCTTTAACCGATTGTTCTCAAACTTACAACATTTCATCCTTGCTTGACCCTCATCCCCTCCACTATACTTGGATCAAAGTGGATCAAAGTGTTAAGCTGACCTTGCTCTAATACTTTGACCATCGACCTATTGCTCTCATTATAGAATTCCTTCGTTTCGCTGAACTTAACGCTTCCATCAAGTTTGGTGCAAATTAATTGTTTTTTATTTATTTTCATAGTAAGAGGCCGAGACTGTCAGCCGATACTCTGCTAGGACAAGTTTTAAGAGTAGGATTTCTGTAGTGAGGCTGTGTTATACTACAGTATCTTCTGTAATGCTATATTCTGACCCCTGCCTTATCATATCCAATGGGTGGGTATTATTGAAGTTGTAAATCATGCACGCACACAGATGCCCACCACGTAAGATGAGTGTGGCACGTTAAGAGAGCCGCTGGACCTAAAGGAACGGACTGTAGAGTTCGTGCCGAGAACTGAATATATAGGAGTTATGATTAATCAGTAGAACCTGGACGCCTTATACCATAATAAACAACATAACGAGCCACAATGGACCAAGAAACGCTGACATATTGCTGAAGTATGTAAACTGCAGCTTTCCTGTTTAACACTCATTCCTATCTTGGGTCTGTGGGACTGAGTGGAAAGAACATCTGTGTTACAGTAATGTTAGCTTATAGACAGTTTCAAAATTTGATGTTGAAGGTGTTTGTGGCAGGTGACCACATTAAATAATTTATCTAGCATAATATTGAAGCACAAGTGACGGTGCAGTTGTCCCAGTCAACACCATTAGCTTCCGGACCCTTCCTCTCTCTCTCTCTCTTTCAATTAATGAATAAAAAAAAACATTTCGGGATTTAATCGTGCACTAGTAATGTGTAATTCTCTAAAATTAACACAATTGAACGTAGGAACTGGCACCGGTCATTATTGGTCAGTAACGCTGTGCTGTGGTAGATGGGACTTAACATAATATCATAATGGCTTAGTGAGTGACTCTGGCTTACAAATGACTACACTGAAAAACTCAATAGTTTATTTTATTTTTTTTTTGGATGTTTGCGTGAACTTTTTTATATATCTTACAAATATTAAAAAATTTATACAAAGACAGGGGTGGTGTTCTATGCACGGAGAGACTTATGGTGGAAGTTACCGTTCCCTTCTCTATTTAGCCTAAATTAACCTAACCTAAACAAACCTTAACCTAACCTAACCCTATCCTAGATCAACCTAACCTAAATAAAGCTAAACTAAACTAACCTTAATTCACGAGTAACTGATTTCTCAATCTTCCTGTAACATACATATATTCATTTATTTATATCTATATATCGACCCATAGTTACCTATAGGTAGAGAAGACATTCAACTATCTCCTTGACACATGTATTTCGTAGAATGTTGTCTATAAATGGCACAGTACTTGAAATAACATGCAAATGCTTTCAGCATAGCAGCCAAAAGGGCACTCGGCGCATGCGCACTGAGCGGAACGGTAATTTGCAGCGTAAGTCATTCTGTGCATATGACACCGCGTTAAGTGGAGTTCCAAACTTGGTACCTAAGTTGCTGCAAGTGGGATCGGCCACACGGGAAGAGGTGGTTTTGGCCATTTTAACCTTATCATAGGTAAGCGGTGCAATATAGATTATTTTTTTTACCAGATACTTCTTTTGGGTAATGTTTTACTTGTTGCTACATAAAAAATCTTAGGGATGAAGTGGTTACAATCACTGATTTTCATGATTCCAGTACTTTTATATATAATTTATATTGGCAAGTACCATTAAATGAATCATTTGAGATCTTGTAGCAGTTTTTTGTAAGTCTTTCTTTTTATCATCATCAGTCATTAGATTCTCGTTTTACGAGTAGCTGCTTGTGTGCATTCCTAATCCCCTCAAGCTAGGTCTCTCTCTCTCTCTCTCTCTCTCTCTCTCTCTCTCTCTCTCTCTCTCTCTCTCTCTCTCTCTCTCTCTCTCTCTCTCTCATTCCTACCACTAACCAACGTGATTCAGCTGGAGGGAGATCTCGAACTGAAGGGGTTGGACAGACTTCATAAAAGAACCTCTCCATACAACAGATATTTCCAAACTTACTATAAGCAAAACAGTTTGAAGGTAACACGAATAAAATTTAATAGACACCACCATTGTGAAAGGGGTAATATTGGCTTGTTGCCCGTAGTAGGCGTGCATCGGTGGTCAGAGGCTGGGTTTTGACGTGCACTGGTGGATTAGATATTGTTTGAACTAAGGACAATTTAGAATGATCTTATCGCTGATTCCAAATTAGTCGTAAGCTGTTAGCTTGAACTGCATTTTTTTTTTTTACCATTGACATGTACATTTCTTGAGAAAAACACTTGCTATTAATATAGATTTTTCTAGTAATCTTGGTGGACCCTTATTATTCTCTGTAAACTTTTAAAACATGCTTAAGTTAGGTTGAGTGATTAGGCTGTTAGGTTAACTTAGGTCAGGTATTAAGCAGGTTGGCAGATTTAGGTAACTAGATTCTGCTTCTTGGCAAGGTTAGATGACTGGTTACAGTTCGGTTGGGGTAGTTCAGGTGGGTAAGTTTGCTCTTCCGTTAGATTAAGTAGTTTGATTACTCTTTAAATTAGGTTAGATGGTTTAATTTAGTTAGACTAGGCTAGTTTATGTGGTGAGGTTAGGTGAGGTTGAGTGACTTAAGTGCTTGTGTTAGGTTTTGTTTCGTTAAATTGCAATAGGTTTGGTTCGGCTTGGTTTTATGTTTGGTGGATTAGTTAACTTGGATACGTGTTGGATTAGCTTAAGTGAATATGATGGACTTATATATGGAAAAGAGGGGTAAGGCTAATAGGTTAGGTGGCTTGATTGGTCAGGTCAGGTTAGGTGGCAAGATTAAGTTCGGTTATATGACGTCGCTAAGCTACGCAGTACGATTGACTTGGGTATACTGAAAACTGTATGTGAACTGTACTTAGATTTTTTTGCAGATCCCTTGATTCTGAGAGGGATATCTGAGAAGGCCCTGAACAGTTCTGACTGGAGCTGGAGGACTTGAGCTGTCCTGACTGAAACTGAATACATGCAGGACCTGAGTAGACCTTTCTGACCTGAATAAAAGTAATTGGGCCTGACTGGACCTAAATTGCCTTAAACTGACCAGGAATGACCTGACAAGAAGGGTTTGACTGGATATTTGAGGACGATTATGCTGGCTGACTATAATGCCGATACGGCGCAGGTGATGAATGCTCTTATTTTGCCCTAATTTTCCCGTTCCTTGTCACTTTATTAGGTTTATTTCTTTAATTTCCACATGTTAACCTTCATTTCTCGTAGAGTACCATCTCATCTCTTGGCACAACCTTCGCATTTCCTTATTCCATCGCTTGAAAATCCTTTACTACTTCTATCCCTTCTATAGTCTGTTCTCTCCTAACTAAGCATAAAATTTGCATCTTTTCATCATAGCTCCCAGTTATAAAATTAAAGATTACCAATGGAATTTGGTGCTAATAATGAAGAGGTGTTACGGAAATGACGTAGAGCTGCAGTACTGTCTGATTCAACGACTGCGGAAAATATCCCATGCTTCTGCGGAAAATATGCCACGCGACAACAAAAATCTCCGCCTAGTTAAGATTAATTAACGATATTTCTCTATGGTTTATTGCAGGCGCATATTGTATTCTCATTCGTCCCAATCGTCACTTTTAATGACGCATACCTTTATAGTTTCAAATTTTCTTCATTCCTCTCCCTGAACTAAGCAACATATGTGTTATACCTTTTTAAAGCGCTTATAATTAACAATGTTTACCCATACGGAATCGGCGGAAATATATTAAAATTGTTATGTCATTCGATGAGTTGCATGGGGCTAAGCAAAAATCTAGATGATTCTTAAATGTGTCGTTCCGGTTGAAAAATATCCTGCCCATGATGGATTTACCAGGTTCTTCATAGTATTCACTTGGCTTAGCTTTTATCATGTCATGGCATAGTGACACTATGCCTAGATCCTATCTATGAGTCCCGGTTTCGATTCGCGGCTAGAGCATCACAATACACACAAATATATATAAATAGATAGATAGATAGATATATCATAGGAAGTAGGAAATACAGACAGAGGGAGATAGTTCCAGAGATGACCTGTTGCATAAATGAGGGACTGGAAGTAATGGTTAAATCTTACATTAAAGGGTGCGGCAGAAAAAGGATGAGAGTTTGTTGCTAGATGGGTGATACGCGCTTGTCACAGAAGTAGAGGGATGGAAGCAGACAGTTCAGAGGAGCAGTGTCTATTGAAGTACCAATAGAAAAGATACAAAGATGAAACAGTGAGGGGAAGAGAAAGAGGTTGAAGGGAGCCAATAAGAGGAGGAGAGTTAATGAGACGAAAAGTCTTTGACTCCACCCTATTGAGAAGAGCTGTATGTGGAGAGCCTCCCCATACATGAGAGTTGTACTCTACACAGGGGCAAATAAAACCCGTGTATAAAGTCAACAACTGTGCAGGGGTAAAGAAGGTACGGAGTCGACTTAGCACACCTTATCTCTTGGAAGCAGATTTTACAAGAGATGCTATATTATCTTTTCAAGGTAAGTCCCGAGAGAATGAAACCGTAAGTATGTTTAAGGATGAACCAGGGCTAAGCAGGATTTTATTAAACATTAGTGGGTACACCTGTGGAAGATTTTGACGGGTTGATAGGTGTAAGAACAGAGTCTTTGATGCATTAAAAACAACAAGATTACTTTTACCCCAGTCAGAGATACGAGCCAAGTCAGACATTAGGTGTGCCATAGCCTCATTCCTTGTTTGTTAAAGTAACTGCTAATATAGACATTGCGGGAACCGAATGGAAAAGTGAAGGGTGGAATAATCAGAGTATAAGTGGATAGGGTTAGATGTACATCTTAGAAGATCACTGACGAATAAAAAGAAGAGAGTTGGTGATAGGACAGAGCCCTGAGGAACATCACAGTTGATAGATCTAGGAGAAGAACCTTGGCCATCTACAACAGTAGCTACAGAACGATCAGAAAGGAAGCTATAGATGAAGACACAGAGAGAAGGATAGAAACCGTAAGAGGGCAGTTTGTAAATTAAACATTTATGCCAGACTCGATCGAAAGCCTTTGAGATATCAAGTGCAATGGCAAAGCTTTCGCCAAAGTCCCGATAGGAGGATGATCACGAGTCTAAAAGGTATGTGAGAAGATCGCCAGTGAGGTGTCCCTGACGGAACCCATACTGACGATCAGAAAAGAGTTATGATAAAGATGCTTTAAAATTTTTCTGTTAAGAATAAACTCGAAAACTTTTGAGACAAAGGATGTTAAAGCAATTGGGCGATAGTTAGAGGGTTCAGAATGGTCACCCTTCTTTGGGACTGGCTGAATGAGAGTAAACGTCCAGCAAGAAGGAAAGGTACAAGTTGAGACAAAAGTGAAAGAGTTTACATAGGCAGGTGTATGCACAGAAGCGCAGTTCTTGAGGACAACAGGAGGGACCCTATCAGGCCCATATGCCTTGTTAGTACTGAGGCCAGTGATGGCAGAAAATACATCAGCCGAAGAAATTTTAATGTCAGCCATGAGGAAATCTGAAGAGGGAAGTAATGGAAGAACAGCACCAGAATCGTCTAAGATGGAATTGGAGGAGAAAGTCTGAGAGAAGAGATCCGCTTTGTCAATAGAAGAAATATCTCCAGAGCTATCTTAGTAGAAAGGAACGGGAAGGATGATAAGGTAAAGTTGTTTGAAGTCTTTTTGGCAAGGTGCCAGATGGAGCAGGAAGAAATCATGATGGAGAGTGGAAAGCATTTAGTATGGATGAAATTATTTTTAGGAGTGCGAAGAATAGGCTTGGCACAATTCCAGGCAGAAACATAAGAAAGATGTGATTATGGGTGGGTTGGCTCCGGTACCTTTTATAGCCTTCTCCTTGCTGTGGACAGCATTAGAACAAGCGTGATGAAACCGAGGCTTTCTTTGATTAGTCAGAGGATATGAGAAAGGAATGTAAGCTTCCATGCCCAAAAGAATAACCTACATAATGCATGAGTCACACTCAGATGGCTCCCGACCACGGAAGCAATAATCTTTCCAGGGAAATCAAAGAAGTACTGCCTGAGGGCCTCCCAACCTGCAGCTCCACAGCGTCACAACTGACGTTTCTTTGGAGGGTCCATAGGCCGTACTGGACAGGTTAAGGTAACAAGGTTGTGATCAGAGGAGCCCAATGGAGAGGAAAGATTAACAGTGTAAGCAGAAGGATTAGTTGTAAGGAAGACGTCAAGTATGTTGGAACTCTCTCCAAGGCAGTCAGGGATATGGGTAGGGTGCTGTACTGTACAAGGCTTGTTCACCAGGTGGATCCGTGAAAGGAGAGGAGAGCCAAAAGTTGTGGTGAACATTGAAATCTCCTAGAATGGAGATTTCAGAGAAAGGAGAAACGAATAGGATGTGTTCCAACATAGAAGTAAGATAGTCAAAGAATTTTTCGTAGTCAACAGAATTAGGGGATAAGTAAACAGCACAGATATATTTAGTCAGATAATGACAGGAAAGCCGAAGCCAGAGAGCAGAGAATTCAGAAGAATCAAGTTCAGGAACACGAGAGCAAGTTAAGTCGTTGGATACATATACACAACCGCCACCTTTGGTTTTGAAATGAGTATAGTGAAGGTAGGAGGATACAGAAAAGGGTTTGTCATCAGTTACCTCAGACAGCTGGGTCTCAGTTAAGAAGAGAATGTGAGGTTTAGAGAAGAGGTGGTGCTCAACAGAGAGGAAGTTAGAGGAAGAGCTGCAAATGTTGTAGAAATTAAGCGAGTCAGACAGTGAGTCCAGGCAGCCCATTGAGACGTCACCGGGAGAGAGGCGGATGGTGAGGACATTTATGGTCCCCCTCTTTGGGACTCAGGGGCTTGATTATTTGGCGCCATTTTGTATGTTTAATTTTGAAAAGGAAGTGTAGTGTTTAATGTGCATGTAGTTTAGTGTTGATAGTTAAAGAAACTTGTATTGGAGAGCATGCTGGCCTACTCTTTGTGTTACTTAAACACTGAAAAGGTCGGCAATGGGTGATGGTCAGGAACTAGTTCCAAGGGCTGATAAGACGGGAGCTCCAGTTCTCCCTGTCATCAGTTTTCCATCCACCTTGGGAGTACTGCCGTGCTTGACTGATGCAACAGTCTATATATTGTTGAGAAACTGGATTTTTCTCACTTAGATAGTACTGGAAGGTTCTCAGTCATTCTCGTATTTTTCAGTTATGTGTCAGAGTTGCCAGTTAGCCTCCTGTTTGTGAGTGAAGGTATTTAGTAAGCTGTGTTTTAATTTTCATGCTCTTTTTTTCTATAATGTTTTTGTTTATGTGATTGTTTGTTAACCCGTGGATTGCACAATTACCTTTTTTTTCTATCCCACCCTGTGGTGTGCAAAAATTTAAGGAAAAAAGTTTTTTTCTTTTGGCTTTTGTTTACTATAAATTTGAAGATAAACATCCAGGGCATCATCTGGTAAAAAAAAAAAATTCTCTCTCTCTCTCTCTCTCTCTCTCTTTGCATAGCTCCATGTGTAAGTTTGTGTAAGGGTGCAGTAGTTAGTAGTAATGCACGGCCAACACAGCCTGAGCTGTGGCTCACAACAGGACGCTACCCAGCTTGAGGTGTCGCTCGCAATCCACGGGTTAAATTATGTAATTTTACCTCAGTTTGTATACTAAATAATTTACAGTGTTAAGCAGTGTAAGAAAACTCTGCCATGTTTTGGGTGTCTCTGATTTGGTAACTCTAGGTGCTAGAGTAAACTAGAAGCTTCGAGAGTAACTGAAGGCTACATGAGGGTGCTAGAGTAAGCTAGAAGTGTCGAGAGTAATTGAAGGCTATATAAGACTGGAAGGGACTAGAATAGTCAGTTCAGTCTGAGTTTAGTTCAGTGTCAGTTCAGTGTTAATGCAATTGATATACCTCTGGTACCTGTGAAAGCAGTGAAATTACGTTGGCAGGCATTAAGTGTACTTATTTGGAAAATGAAGACAGCAAACTTAAGAATTCAGTGTTTATTTACCACACCGATCTTGTTGTTGTACACCGAAGGGCTGGCCATACGAAGAACAACTCGCTGGGCAACGTCCTTCCTATACTGAACTACTGCTTTTGGAGCCTGTGGCAATGTGGGACGGGAATATAACAGTGGTGTCAGGAGTGTGGATCTTTAGAAAAGTGCTGCAGTGAAGCAAACCTTCGACCTAGAGGCAGAAGGTGTACAGACAAAAATCCAGGCTACGCAGGATGAGGAGTCACTGGCACTAGTCATGAAGCTATTGCAAGCACAAAGCACAGAATGGAGGACAAAACTCAAAGAACATTTACAGCACAAAGTGTAAAACTACAGTCCCAATGTGAAGAGCAGAAAGTGCTCGGGAAGGAAATCATTGAACAATTATTACAAATACAAAGTGAACAGCTAGAGCCATTACAGGAGCAACAGAGGGAGTTAAAACTGAGAATGAAAGGATAGCTAGATGCTTTCATGGAGCAAATGAAGAAAGAACAGCAATAGTTGAAGGAGGAAGTTTATGCTCAGCTACAGCAGCAGAAATGTGAGGTAAGCAACAGTGTGATGGAGTGTTGCCAGCATGTAGACGACCAGTTGAAGCATGTAGACAGCCATTTGAAGAGTGTTTGTGAGAAAATTGAGGCTATAGAGAAATATTGCACTGCCGAATATCAGGTTAGTGTACAGAGGGCACATGGAAAAAAAAAAAAATTGTGTGATGGATCTTGACGAGTTCCAAACATCTAATGGTGACATTACATGGTTGAATAATCAGAAAGAAGAAGTTTTAAGACCAGGACTTAATTATGATGATGATCCAGTTTTCAGGCCCCAAACCAGTAAAGTGCATGGCTGTATTGGGGTTCCAATTAAAAGGAAACCTCAGGAATTTGATGGTATAGTATCTTAGGAAGCTTACCATGTGCAGTTTGAGTTACTTGCAGATCAGAATATATATATATATATATATATATATATATATATATATATATATATATATAGAGAGAGAGAGAGAGAGAGAGAGAGAGAGAGAGAGAGAGAAATCAGGATTCGAGTTACTGTTTCCTATAGTTGTTAATAATAGCTACAGGAAATATATTGCTGTACATTGAAATAAAATAAATCACAACAAATGCTTATATAATATTATTCATTAGAAAATTTAAGGGAAAGACAAAATCATTTTGGTTCATTACCAAAAAAATTATTTATTATCAAGGTTGCCACATTTATTTCATAAATAAGATCATAAGAGGAGAGGATAACTGGAGTAGGCCGGTTGGCCCATGCTAGGCAGCTCCTAGGAGAGTAACTGAACTACTAGAATGAGATAAGGTTAGCAAAGAAGGCTCTCCCCTGCCCACGAAACCCTCCAGCAGAATCCGGCAGAAAAAAGTAAGAAAGAACATCATGCAATATAGAAAAACTGGCGTTGACACCAGGAGCTGACACAGACCAGACTCAGTCTTGTCCGATTCTCGCCTAACACAACACGAATAAGTATCGCAAGTAGCGTGTAGTTTCTGGAATACCTCAGAAATGCAATGTCGTAACAGAGTTAGTGCCCTACAGCTTTTCGATAGTTTTGAAAATATATATCTCCGCTAAGTTGAGTCATTATTTTTAGCACTGCTACTCCCAACACTCTTCAAGAACATACTATACATGCCCTGTTTCCTTGTCATCTTGAACTGTTCCCCTCTATCGATCATAGTTTTGTCATAAACTTTTCTGACCATACTGCAGACTTTAGTTCGAACACCTTAATTTGTGATATTTTTATTTCACGCCTTCTTAGCTCAGTGGCAGAATAAGACAATATGGCGGCTCTACATCATTTTTATAGTACCAGTTCGTGATTAGCATCGTATTCCCTTGTTAATCACTCGCTTGAGCTCAGTATTCAAGATAACTAGATAACAGTTTTAGTCCACTAATACTTCCAAAGTTACCTCACTTCTGTCGCTTTGTTCCCTTTGTTCAGATGTATCATTGTCTCCATTTCATTAATTCGGCATTTCTCATCTTTTTACGCAGTACACATAACACGGTATAACAAATATCAGGATCAAGAAAAGAACATAGTTCACTATAGTTTTTTTTCTATTTTTCTTCAAGCGTGCTTATTCTGAATTTTATAACCATAGTCACCTGTCACGTCGCCTATTCTTGTAATATCTTTCTAACCCTTCATACAATAAAATTAGAGAAAATACTGAAATGTTATAATTCGCAATTGAAAGAGACCACCGTTTCTCCTGTTCAAAACATAATACACTGAAATTAATAACACATAATTAAATTAGAATGAGTGTCTGTACTTATTTGTATTTTCTGTTTAGTTTGATTGATGCCTCTGGTTGGTCGTGCTGTAGATTCCAGCAGAAATTGGTTAGCATGGCTGGACTCCATTTCCTGTTGTATCTACTCTACACTTTTGCCATATCTTGGTGGAACCTCTCTCCTTGTTCATCACTTACATTCCCCACATTCTCTCGGGAAAAAGACAGATGGGAATGAATGAAGTTTCAGCGGCATGTTACACCGAATACTTTGGTATTATTTAATTAGTTCATCCACTAAATGCATTATGTTGGTCATCTTTATGCTTTCCCAGCAGACCACTGCACACACTCCTGAATGCACTCTAACATTTTCATCCATCACTGAATCGAAATCCTTGTCGAACATAAGTTGACGAATTTGATGGCCAACAAATATGCTTTTTTTTCTTTTTTTTTTTTTTTTTATCTTGGCATCACAGTTTTTGGAAAATTTCTCCTTGAGGTACTGGAAATATGTTTTATGATGCTTTAGAGCTTTGGTAAACTGTTTCATTAGGCCAAGCTTTATGTGGAGTAGTGGCAAGACGATCTGCTCATTCCGTCCTAGTGGTCCGTCAGTAACATTGGAATGGTGTCAGAGAATCCAGCGATGGCCATGGTGAGTTTAGGTAATGTTCTTATCTTGCTTGGCTGTCTCACTTACATAGAAAGCACATAAACTTGGTATAGAAAGTTTGCCACCCATTAAGAATGGCAACAACTAACAAATCTGCTAAAAGAAACCATCGATGTCCATTGCTTTTTATGTGATCTAAAATAAAGGAACGATTTTCATGTCTTTCTTAAATGACTGAGTGAGCATTTTGGAAAAGAAGGCATAACGTTTCCAATGTGTGGCAAAACAGATTGAATGCTATAGAGAGATGCATCAGTATACAGCCTTCACTGGCGTGATTCAAGGCTCAAAATCCAAGAGCATCAAACAGTACCATGATATCACTGCAAAAAGAGGTTGTATTCCACTGAGTAGTATTGCTGTATATCTGATGAACGTTTCCTGAGTGTTGTAATCCGTACATCTTTATCCAACAGATTTCATTCCTACAGACGGAAGGCTAGCAGTTCGTTTTGTTATTTAGTAAAGGTTAGATCACGAACCCAATCATTGACTTCAGGCTGGGTTATGAGATCTGGTTTCTTGTCAGATTCAATTGTTGCTCATCGGTTCTTGATTCTGATTCGTCAGAGCTGACCGCACCATCGCTAGATGTTTCGAATGGAGGTTAAGGAAAGGGGATATCACTGAAATGTCCAACAGGGTGATTAGTAGACTGAGTATTTGGATAAGCAATATCCTTTTTGCCCTTCTGGTTGCGACCTGTAGTAAGAAAAGAAAAACATCATACTACAGTATCTATCTATCTGTCTGTCTATTACCAGACGCCTTGATCCCATAAGGGGGTGGCCACAAACAAATCTCCTCCATGCACCCTGTCCCTCGCCATTTCACTGCCCAACTCCAAGCTCACACACCCCTCTCTCATATACCTCTCCACTCCATCCCTCCATCTCATCCTTGGCCTCCTCCTCCCCTTCCTCCCCTCCACCTCACTCACATACAGTCTCCTTGTCAGTCTCTCGCTCTCTGTCCTCCCCATATGGCCAAACCACCCCAGTGTATTATTCCTCTTGACACTTTCTATTACATCCACTTCCACACCAGGTACTTAATATGGACGATGGGTGTTAGCGCCGATGTGGTGACATGCAGAGGTGTAGGAGGACTATAGGGCCTTGGGATAGGCCACTGCTCCCGAGAAATAGGCCCTGAAGCCTTTGTCGAGAGTCGGACATGTAAAAAAAAAAAAAAAAAAAAAAATATCTAAGTTAGTACGTGCAATACTGTAAAAAAAAAAAAAAATACCTAGTGTGGAAAACAAAACAGTTCACAGGAAACTATGTCAATAATCGAAGGGTTAAAACGATATTGGTACAAAGCTTCCATAATGGAACGAACCGTGTCATTGCTGCTACCACCAAGAACAGTGAAGTGAGAGAGAGAGAAAGGATGGTCGTGTTGTTGTGAGTGGACCCGTATTGTTGGGTGTGGTGGATTGGTGATCAACTGGCCTGTTCGAACTCAGCGACCTAAATGTTCATGGATTCGTGTCTTTAGGTGTCTTTTTGTTTAACCTACATATCCTGCCCAACAGCTGGCACACGTGGAGGTAAATATCGGATGCTTGTAAATGTGTGGGATTGGTGCCTTTTACCTTGAAAAAACTCTGGGTAGTTTTTTGGGTTTTAAACACAACCCGAAGTGACACTTGTGGGAAGTGTTCAGCTAGAAGTTTTTAAAGTTTGTTCCTCAGTGTTAAACTAAGGGGTCCAGTGTGTGTTATGGGAAGGTATATAATGTTTTTCGGAACAGTAATGACTTGGACCTTTGAAGCGGTAAAGAATTTATTAAGGGTCTTACCAATGTACGTTTCGGTGAATCTTTTGGGGAAACTATTTTTAAACAACAGATATTAAAGAAAATTAAGTTCCTTGTAAAGGTGACAATAATTCGAGGATAACTCATAAGCTCAATGGGTGAGAGTGCTGACTTGATTATGTTTATAGCTCACTGGGAGGAATGAGGAAAACTTCATGCATAATCCAGTGGACGGCTGGCTTCCTGTATAAGGTAGTTTCAAAACTATTGTCCCTACGGAGAATATTTATATCTAAAAATGCTAAACTGTTATTACTTTCTAGGTCACAGATGAACTTGATGTTGCCATGCTGAGAATTCGAATAACTAAGGAACAACGGGTCATGATCAGTAGATCTAAAAACCAAAAAGGTGTCATCAACATAACGACGATAAAACAAGGGTTTATAATCAGTACGACATTCAGCCAGCCAACGCTCTTCGTGGTAGCACAGGAAAGCATTGGCTAGTGTCGGTCCTAAAGGTGATCCCATGGCAACACCATCACATTGTTTATATGCTTTATTGTCAAACAAAAATATGCTGTTCTTAGTTGCCAGTTCCAGAGTTTCTTAAACTGAGTAGAATCAAAACCATTATTGTTATGAGTACTGGAGAAAAACGATCCAAACAAATGTTGATAGTTTCAGCAACAGGAATGTTCGTAAATAGAGACGTGATATCGAAACTGGCCATAACACAATCACCGAAGGATTTATTTATCAGCTCTTTAGTAAAACTAAAAGAATCCTTCACAGTATAGTCACTGGTTGTAATGGGTGATAGCAATGGGACAAGGAATTTTGATAGGCCGTAATTACACGTACCAATGGCAGAGAGGATGGGACGTGAAGGGACACCCGCTTTATGAATCTTAGGAAGGTCATAGTGTATGCCAGGTTTTGAACCACTAACATACAGTTGTGAAAAAAACAGTCACTGGTGATGCTCTTACCCTTAAGTGTGCTTAAAAATCTGTTTATTTTAACGTTTTATCATCATACCTGAGTATTACTGTGAATTAGTCTTCCATTACGGGCACAAATTATATACGATCACCTAAAATATCTAACATCTTCTCGAAATACGAAGCTTTGCTTAATAGTACCATACAATTGCCTTTATCCTGTTTTTTAATAACATTTTTGTTTTGAGATAACGTTTTTAAAGCAATAAATACATCCATGGAAAGTGCTGCTTTGAGTTTATAAGGATTATACGAGTAGTAAGACCAAAAAGCTAGATGACGCAGAGAGTTGATAAAATATTGCAGGGCTGTAGAAGTTCGATCATAAAAGTTAAGTGTGGATAATGTCTTAAACAACTTCTCAATTCCCAGGAAATGGTGAATAAAATCTAGTTTACTGGGATTAAGGGAAAACCTGAGGCCGTTAGACAAAGCTTGTTTCTCCACAGTCGATAGTGTAATGTCATAGTAATTGTACATACTTTGCTCAGGGATAGGTCATTATCATGAATAAAGCCGATTTCCCTGAGTTTCTGATAGTGAACGGCATGAACCCTGGTATTGAATTAGAAATAGTTTTGTTGATTAGACTGCATAAGTAAGTATAATCTAAGCGAGATATATGTGATTTAGGGTCAGAAGCAAAGAATCAAACTTTTTCTGAGTACATTTTTCGTTACCACTCTTTGTCCTTATTTCACAGCTCAGTAGGTAACGTTGGCAGTTTCTGTAAACTTTGGAATGTTGGAGGGCACGATTGCTAAATTTAAACCTAAGAAAATTGGGAACCAAATTTTGGGAATGACATGACTCCAGAAATTGCAGATCACTGTGTAATTTTCTCAGCTTATAATCCAGTCGTTCAACTGTCCTGTAGAGTGAAAGCAATGTTTAATCATAATGATGAGAAAGGACTGCAGCTATAGACTTGGAGCGTGGAATCGTAGACGTAATAGGAAGAGGATCACCAGGCAGAACACAAACATGGTGGCGAAGTTAGGGTCTTTATTTGCTGAAGTTTCGGAAAATACTTATTCCATCTTCAGAGCAAAATCTTCAATCGAAAAAGTACACAGTTAAGATTTTTATATGTTATAACGATGGAAATAAGACAAAGCTTGAAAGTATAAAAAACGAAATCCGTTAAAATACCGTGTTCGTAAACCAATAAATAATAAAATCTAAAATGAATGGGGTAGCAGTAAGAAAGCAAAACGTATCTGTAATGTAGTAAGTGTAATACTGTAAAAAAAACTTACCTAGTGTGGAAACCAAAACGGTTCACAGGAAGCCATGTCACTGATCGAAGGGTTAAAACGATATTGGTACAAAGCTTCCATAATGGAACGGTCCGTGTCATTGCTGCTACCACCAAGATCTGTGAAGTGGGAGTGAAAGATAGGATGGTCGTGTTGTTGTGAGTGGTCCCGTATTGCTGTGTGTGGTGGACTGATGATTAACTGGCCTGTTCGAACTGAACGACCTAAGTGTTCATGGATTCGTGTCTTTAGGTGTCTTTCTGTTTTAGCTATATACGCCGCCCTACAGCTGGCACACGTGAAGAGGTTAACAACGTATGCTTGTGAGTATGAGGGAGTGGTGTCTTTTACCTTGAAAAAACTCTGGATAGTTTTTTGGGTTTTAAACACAACTCTAAGTGACACTTGTGGGAAGCGTTCAGCTAGAAGTTTTTAACGTTTGTTCCTCAATGTTAAGCTGAGGGGTCCCGTGTATGTTATGGGAATGTATATCATGTTTTCCGGAACAGTAATGACTTGGACCTTTGAAGCCGTAAAGAATTTATTAAGAGTCCTACCAATGTACGTTTCGCTGAATCTTTTGGGGAAACCCTTTATAAACAACAGATCTTAAAGAAAATTAAGTTCCTTATCAAGGTGAAAATAATTCGAGCAAAACTAATCTAATATACTATAGCAGTTGCCGTGTACGTGTGTGTGTGTGTGTGTGTGTGTGTGTGTGTGTGTGTGTATTTTGGGTAGCTGAAACTACACAATCAAATGGCACCACAATTAGCACAAAAGTCGTACAAGAATCGCTGATGTGAAAAACCTTGGTCCCATCACGATTGAGAAACTTTTACTACATTCAAAAAGTGATCACATATTGACCAAAAAACGCTGTTCCCATAGGCCGGCATAGGATCTCTGTAGATTTTTTTTGCCCAGAGGTAGAATTAATAAACGTGGGTTTTTCATTCCCGAAGCTGCAAATAACACGATCAACTGGATAGCTGCAAAAAATCCAAGTGACAATGCACGTAAAGGCGACAGACCTCCGCAGGAGCAAGTGCGAGGGGCCCTTCCACGAGCACTTCCTCTATGGGTGAGAGTGCTGACTAGATTACGTTTATAGCTCAATGGGAGGAATAAGGAAAATTTCATGCATAATCCAGTGAAGCTATAAGGTAGTTTCAAAACTATTGTCCCTACGGAAAATATTTATATCTAAAAATGCTAAACTGTTATTGCTTTCTAGGTCACAGGTGAAGTTGATGTTGGCATGCTGAGAATTCAAATAACTAAGAAACAACGGGTCATGATCAGTCGATCTAAAAACCAAAAAGGTGTCATCAACATGACGATAAAACAAAGGTTTAAAATCAGTACGACATTCACCCAGCCAACGCTCTTCGTGGCGGCACAGGAAAGCATTGGCTAGTGTCGGTCCTAAAGGTGATCCCAAGGCAACACCATCACATTGTTTATATGATTTATTGTCAAATAAAAATATGCTGTCCTTAGTTGCCAGTTCCAGAAGTTTCTTAAACTGAGTAGAATCAAATCCAATATTGTTATGAGTACTGGAGAATAAACGATCCAAACAAATGTTGATAGTTTCAGCAACAGGAATGTTCGTTAACAGAGACTTGATATCGAAACTGGCCATAACACAGTCACCGAAGGATTTATTTATCAGCTCTTTAGTAAAACTAAAAGAATCCTTCACAGTATACTCACTGGTGGCAATGGGTGATAGGAATGGGACAAGGAATTTTGTTAAGCTGTAATTACACATATAAGTGGCAGAGAGGATGGGACGAAATGGGACACCCGCTTTATGAATCTTAGGAAGGTCATAGTGTATGCCAGGTTTTGAACCACTTACATACAGTTGTGAAAGAACAGTCACTAATGATGCTCTTACCCTTAAATTTGAGTAAAAATATGTTTAGTGTATCGTTTTACCTTCACACCTGAGTATTACTATGAATAAGTCTTCCATTATGGGCACAAATTTTGTATGATCACCTAAAATATCTAACATTTTCTCCAAATATAAAGATTTGTTTATTTGTACCACGCCATTGCCTTTGTCCAGTTTTGTAATAATAACATTTTTGTTCTGAGATAACGTTTTTAAAGCATTAAATTCATCCATGGAAAGTGCTTATTTAAGTTTATAAGGATTATACGAGTAGTTAGACTAGAAAGCTAGATGACATAGAGAGTTGATAAAATATTGCAGGGATTTAGAATACAGCAGCCAGCATCCATTTAGAAGTTGGATTATAAAAGTTAAGTGTGGATAACATCTTAACCCCTACACCGCGGGCTTGTTTACCAATAACTTGCGTGTGCCGCGGGGTTATTTGGGCTCCGACAGACTCTCAAAAAATATTTGCCAAAAATCAGTTATTAGTCCTAGAATAATAAAATTACATATGCTTATGGCACATACCTTCAGCTTTCTACTGGAATGATTGTTGAGCCTTCGTCGGTTACCGTAGGACTTGTGGAGACCTCTGAAGTAGGGTAACGAAGTCTCCACTTTACACTTCCCGACAACCCGTAATATGATTACCACAGCCAGATACAAACACTATAAACACTATTCTACAATTTTCAAGTAGTTTGGGATCCATACTAAAAAAAAAAACACTGTGAAAGCAATGGAAATTACGAGCGCGTCTGATCGTCGCACTGGCACTAGTTCGCTCATGGTAGTCTGTCATTTATTATTCATAAAACCCCTCACACTTTATATTTCTATTACTATATAACACTTATATATATCTACAGTCTTTATCCATAAGTTTCCTTCAGTAGTATTAGTTTATTGTCACTGTAGGGATTCAATTTCTTTCAGTAAAATACGTAGCATTCACTTTCTCGTCCTGTATACTGGCATTGAGAGTGAATGTCACTTTCATCTTCACTCTCATAACTCATAGCATTCAGACATGCTAGATTGAAACTTTCACTTTCATTACTCCTAGGGTATATACTCGTATTCTTATAATACTACTCATTTACATTTCTATTTACGTTCTCTATTTTATTAACGTTATTTACATTTCTATTTTATTTACACTGTGTTGTGCACTGTCACTTGAAATAACTTATAAAACTATTTTCCATTGTTCACGTATATTTACATTCATTACTTTCACTTGCTGTTTACACATTATTTACACATTATTTACAATTCCACTTGCACTGTTTTACTCAATAGAAAGATCGTAGTCACTCTTTTATCAATTGTCAGCCCTTTACCTCTTTCCACACGAGGTTTAGTAGGGGGTAAAGGTCACAGAGCCATTTGCATGGGGGTGAAAAAAGGCCTTGAAGTCAGCAAGATGAAACATACGTCCTCTCACTTCGGAAGATGACAGTACACTGCTAACGCAGGGGCCAGGCCAGGCAGCCTAGAGGCCTGTTTTAGGGGTTATTCAGAGTTACCAATATTACTTCTTGAAACAGCTAAGTCTAGCACTGATATGATTGGCAGGAAATCTAGAGAATACATTATAAATTTGGTAGTTCCAGGTGAATGTAAATATCATTTAGGCTTCTCCCTTCCCTTCTTACATGTATATTTATTACGAAAATAGATTAGAGGCCTACTTAGGAGATATATAATCAGAGCTACCAATGTTAAATCTTGAAACAGCTTTGTGTAGCACTGATATGATTGGCAGGAAATCTAGACAATACATTATAAATTAGGTAGTTCCAGGTGAATGTAAATATCACTTAGGCTTCTCCCTTCTCTCCTTACATGTATATTTATTACGAAAATAGATTATACGGCATATTTCAAGGGGAAAAAAACAGCGAAAATTAGCGAACGAGTGCACGTGAGGTGTTGTCAGGTGATAATTAGCCAATTCCAGGTGTATGGCACTCTCACTTACCTGATTTCTTTCTTGTATATATTATTTGGTATAAGAATACAACATAGGGCTTATTTCAATGGATGAAATCAGTGAAAAATTCCAGGGAAGATTTACTTAGCGTAGCATGGCCAGGCAGGCGAGAGGATAGGGTAATGGAGGGGGGGTAGGGAGGGGAGTCAAGAACGGGGAGAAATGGCTAAATTGTCAACAATGGATGGGAGTACAGATGAGATTAGGAGTGCTGACTAGTGTTGGACATTGTCAGTACTGATAGATGATACAAGCCCCCACTTGAAAGCCCGGGTGAATTCAAAATAACACAGAATCACAAAAGCGACGCCCCGCGGTATGATCCCTTGCTCCCAAGCGTCACGAAAGTGACGCCCCGCGGTTAAGGGGTTAAACAACTTTTCAATTCCTAGAAATTGGTGATTAAAATCTAGTTTACTACTGGGATTAACCCCTTAACCGCGGGGTTGTTTGTTTTGGCTCGACTTGCGGTTCCCGTGGGCATATTTGCGCTCCGACGGACTCTAAAAAAATATTTGCCAAAAATCAGTTATTAGTCCTAGAATATTAAAATTAAATATGCTTATGGCACATACCTTCAGCTTTCTCCTGGTATGTTTGTTGAGCCTTCGTCGAGTACCGTAGGAGACCTCTGAAGTTGGGTAACGAAGTCTCCACTTTACACTTCCCAACAACCCGTAATATGATTACCACAGCATAATATTATCACTAGAAACACTATTCTATATTCTACATGTGCACACACCTGGCATCTGTGGATCGCAGCCTTCCTCTTGGTTGTGGCAGCCATTTGCACCAGTCTGTGCCGATCCATGTACGCCCTCTGCTCAAGTCTGTCGGGAAGTCTTACTGCATGGCGCCTTGGAGTTGGTGCTGTCACCTTATCATATCTTTCAAGCAGCTGCTGAACATAAGTCCTGGCGAACAACCTCAGGGAGAAGGACTTGGGTGGCTTTACCTTCATCTTGTACAGGATGAAGGCGTTCAGCATCATCATGTCTATGAGATGCAGAAAAACTTTCCTGTGCCACCTAGTGTTCTTCTTGGGGCAGTTAATCTCTCCAATCATCATGTAGGACTTGTCCACCAATATAGTCTATGACAGCATCAGGTTTCCTCACAGGTTCGCCTGTCCTACGGTCAGCCTTCCCACTGTCTTTCATTTCCCCCTTGTGTACGGTGGTGAGCATGTGCACGACCCTCTTGTCATGCCACCGTATTGCCAGCATCTTCTCAGACTTGCGTAGGTGCACGTCTCCTCGCTGCGAGTTTCCTGCCTCTGGGAATTTGGGGAAGTGTGCACGATTGCTCTTCACAGTGCCACAGGAGCCGATGCCGTGCTCTGAAAGATATTTAGCAAGTTTCGGTGCTGTATAATAATTGTCAGTATACAGCACATGATTCCCACCAAAATACCTATGAAGCAGCACTTTCACTGCACACCCTGAGAAGCCAAGGGGGTGTGTTTTGTCCAGATCGACAGTGCTGGCTGAATAGATGATGAAGTCAAGGATGTATCCCGTCATACTGTCGCACAGTACAAAGAACTTGATTCCAAAGCGATGGCGTTTGCTTGGAATATACTGTACAAACCTAAGATGTCCTCTGAACAAAACCAAGAATTCATCTATGACAACCTTCTGAAAGGGGTGGAAGAATGACATAAACTTATCCTTCATTCTGCTCAGAATCTCCCATATCTTCCAGAGTGGGTCGGTTTGGGAAGGTATATACATCGTTGTTGGCGAAGTGCAGGTTTCCCATGATGTTCCGGAAGCGATCTCTGGCAATGTACTTATTGAAGGTGGGTGAGGGCAGTAAGGGGTCCATGGACCAGTATTCTTCCAACTCATGCTTCTTTAAGTGTGGCATGAGAAGCATGAGGGCGAAGAACACATAAAACTCCTACACTCCCAGCACGGTCCACTGTTGCATCTTCGCTGCACCTGCACCACTTGCAGCACGTTGTGATTCGTACCTGTTTGTCTCATCACATATGTGCTGCGTGACTTTGTCATCGAGGAAGGCCAAGAGGAAGTCCACACACCCAGCATCCTCGTCAAGAGTGAAGGCAGGTTGTATCCCTGAGGAACTCTCATCAAAATGAAGATGTTCAGGGACGAAATCGGAACCTTCCGTCCACACGAAGGGGTCCAGGATTCCCTGTCGTGGCGGTGTAGGGTGGGTGAGGGTGGAGGGTGGCTGTGAGGCAGACTGGGCTGCTTCAAGGTCACTCGCACTGACCCTAGGTTGCTGTGTAGCACTAGCAGCCCTTACTCTACTTGCTACTCTACTTTTACGTGTCAGGGATTTATCTCTACCCCTACGGCCTGCCTTCACTGTAGGTGCTGGTGGAGACTCTGACGACAAAGGCTCAGGAGAAAATTCCGCTGATGATGAGGAAGAAATTAGTGAAGTGGGGCTGGGGGAGCAGGCAGGTGATTCACCTCGGGACTCTTGGCGGGCTGGGTCATGTGGGGCCATTGCTCCGGGGCTAACCCGCCACCTTTTCGCTCCCTTCCCAAATTCCTTCCCTTGCTGCACTAAGGGCTCCTTTCCTTTGGAGCTAGGGATAACTTGGGACACTGAAGCACTCGTACTAGGAGTTTCTGTCACAATTTCCTCCCCTGGCTCATCACATGATTCACCTGAAGGATCAAAGTCACTAACCATCATTATCATTGATAATTCTACCAGTTCACATTCCACTGCTGAGTCACTTAGTCCTTTCCTGCTTCCCCCACGAGTTTTTCAAGGGGTAGAGGTCACAAGGCCCTTTGCAATGGGCGCAGAAGCGGCGGAAATGGCGGGGCGCGAGTGCGACATGGTTTGACTTCAGAGGACAACAAGGAACTGAATGATGCGGTGTATATGGACAAGCAAGGGTTGACAATGACAACAGGGTGACAGCTGCTAACTTACATGCTAAAAAATGATTGATAGAAAATCTCGACAATACATAAAAAAAAATAGACAGTTCCAGGTGAATGTAAATATCACTTGGGCTTCTCCCTTCCTTTCTTATATATATTTTTATTATGAGAATAGATTATATGGCATATTTCAAAGGGGAAATTACCGTGGGAAATTAGTGAACAAGTGCATGTGAGGTGTTGTCAGGTGATAATTAGCCAATTCCATGTGTATAGCACCATCACTTACCTTTTTTCTTTTTTGTATATATCATTTTGTATAAGAATAGGGCATAGGGCTTATTTCAATGGATGAAATTAGTGGAAAATTCCGGGGAAGATTTGCTTAGTGTAGCGCGGCCGGGCAGGCGAGAGGAGAGGGTAATGGAGGTGAGGCAGGGAGGGGAGAGAGGGTAATGGAGGGAAGGTAGGGAGGGGAGTCAAGAACGGAGAAAAATGGCTAAATTGTCAACAATGGATGGGAGTACAGATGAGATAAGGAGTGCTGCCTATTGTTGGACATTAGCAGTACATGCTAAAAAATTATTGGTAGGAAATCTCAACAATACATAAAAAAATAGATAGTTCCAGGTGAATGTAAATATCACTTAGGCTTCTCCCTTCCTTTCTTATATATATTTTTATTACGAGAATAGATTATACAGCATATTTCAAAAGGGAAAATACCGTGGGAAATTAGTGAATGAGTGCATGAGAGGTGTTGTCAGGTGATAATTAGCCAATTCCAGGTGTATAGCACTATCACTTAACTTATTTCTTTTTTGTATATATTATTTTGTATAAGAATAGGGGATAGGGCTTATTTCAATGGATGAAATCAATGGAAAATTCAGGGGAAAATTTGCTTGGCACAGCGTGGCCGGGCAGGCAAGAGGAGAGGGTAATGGAGGGGAGTCAGGAACAGGGAAAAATAGCTAAATTGTCAACAATGGATAGGAGTACAGATGAGATTTGGAGTGCTGACTACTGTTGGACATTGGCAGTACTGATAGATGATACAAGCCACCACTTGTAAGTGCGGGAGAATTCAAAATAACACAGAATCACAAAAGTGATGCCTCGTGGTATGATCCGTTGCGCCCGAGCGTCACGAAAGTGGCGCCCTGCAGTTAAGAGGTTAAGAGATAACCTGAGGTCTTTAGATAAAGCTTGTTTCTCCACAGTGTAATGTCAGAGTAATTATTTATAATTTGCTCAGGGGATAGGTCATTATCATGAATAAAGCCCAATTCCCTGAGTTTCTGATACCGAACGGCATGAACCCTGGAGACTGAATTAGAATTAGTTTTGTTGATTAGATTCCATAAGTAAGTATAATCTATGCAAGATATACTTGACTTTAGAGTCAGAAGCAAAGAATCAAGCTTTCTCTGAGTACATTTTTCATTACGATTCTTTGTCTTCATTTCACAGTTCAGTAGGTAACGTTGGCAGTTTCTGTAAACTTTGGAATGTTGGAGGGTACAATTGCTAAGTTTAAACCTAAGAAAACTGGGAACCAAATTTTGGGAATGGCATGACTCCAGAAACTACAGATCGCTGTGTAATTTTCTCAGCTTATAATCCAGTCGTTCAACTGTCCTGTAGAGTGAAAGCACTTGTTGACCATAATGATGAGAAAGGACTGCAGCTATAGACTTGGAGCGTGGAATCACAGACATAATAGGAAGAGGATCATTAGGCAGAACACAAACATCGTGGTGAAGTTAGGGTCTATATTTGCTGACGTTTCGGAAAATACTTATTCCATCTACAGAGCAAAATCTACAATCGAAAAATATACGCAGTTGAGATTTTTATATG
The DNA here is from genome assembly GCF_032717465.1 of Coenobita brevimanus. Lineage (NCBI taxonomy): Eukaryota > Metazoa > Arthropoda > Malacostraca > Decapoda > Coenobitidae > Coenobita > Coenobita brevimanus. The sequence goes on along the minus strand of NC_137060.1, from coordinate 14,625,051 downwards.
TTATAACGATCAAAACAAGACTAAAAACATTTCAGTACAAAAACGAAGTCCTTTAAAATGCAGTGTTCGTAAACCAATAAATAATAAAAATCTAAAATGAATGGGGTAGGAGTAAGAAAGCAAAACGTATCTGTAAACTAGTAAGTCCAATACTATAAAAAACTTACCTAGTGTGGAAAACAAAACAGTTCACAGGAAGTGTTATCACTGATCGAAGGGTTAAAACGATATTGGTACAAAGCTTCAATAATGGAACGGTGCGTGTCACTGCTGCTACCACCAAGAATTATGAAGTGGGAGTGAGAGAAAGGATAGTCGTGTTGTTGTGAGTGGTCCCGTATTGCTGGGTGTGGTGGATTGGTGATCAACTGGCCTGTTTGAACTCAACGACCTAAGTGTTCATGGATTCGTGTCTTTAGGTGTCTTTTTGTTTTACCTATATATGCCGCCCTACAGCTGGCACACGTGAAGAGGTAAACAACGGTTGCTTGTAAGTGTGAGGTAGTGGTGTCTTTTACCTTGGAAAAACTCTGGATAGTTTTTTGGGTTTTAAACAGAACTCTAATTGACACTTGTGGGAAGTGTTCAGCTAGAAGTTTTTAAAGTTTGTTCCTTAGTGTTAAGCTAAGGAGTCCCGTGTATGGTATGGGAAGGTATATAATGTTTTTCGGAACAGTAATGACTTGGACCTTTGAAGCCGTAAAGAATTTATTAAGGGTCCTACCAATATACTTTTTGGTGAATCTTTTGTGGAAACCATTTTTAAACAACAAATCTTTAAAAAAATTAAGTTCCTTATCAAGGTGAAAATAATTAGAACATAACTCATAAACTCTCTCTCTCTCTCTCTCTCTCTCTCTCTCTCTCTCTCTTATATACAGAAAGAGAGAGAAAGACTGAGAAAAATTGTTAGTGGGGATTTGAGTCGAGTCTCTCTAAAGCTGAATACAATCGTCTGGTGCTAGCAAGGTTAAAATACAAGATATGTAACTGAAGATGATGGATCATTCTTCTTCGCGATCTATTACTGAGGGATTGGACGAGTCATTAGTACCCTTTTTTTCGCTACTAATTTTGAACATCATACTTCCCTTTTCCTTAATATGGAGTATGTAATGCTTAATGCATTAATATCTTCTGTAAACCAGGCGACATGTCACATTACACCAATGATCCTGACATTACACCTAAATTTATTGTATCTTATTTCTTATACTTAGTTAAATCGGAGGGCAAAGAGTACCTACTCTGACGAATGAATGCGAGAGAGGTAATTCTATATGTTGGCGCATCGTGATTTCAAAGACTGCTTCTGTGCTTACACCTTGCCTAGGTAAACTCTTTTGCCTTTGCCTTTCAACCTGTACCTTTCCTTCTTGCTGGAAAGTTTGCCCTCATTCAGCCAGTCCCAAGGAAGGGTGACCATTCCCAACCCTCTAACTATCATCCAATTGCTTTAACATCCTGTATCTCAAAAGTTTTCGAGTCTCTTCTTAACAGAAAAATTTTAAAGCATCTTTCTGATCGTCAGTATGGGTTCCGTCAGGGGCGCTCCACTGGCGAGATTCTCACCTGTCTTTCAGACTCCTGGTCATCCTCCTTTCGGGACTCTGGCGAAAGCTTTGCCATTTTACTTGACATCTCAAAGGCTTTCGATCGAGTCTGGCATAAATCTTTAATTTCCAAACTGCCCTCTTACGGTTTCTATCCTTCTATCTATGCCTTCATCTATAGCTTCCTTTCTTATATAGCCGCTGTCGTAGACATCGATCTTCTCCCAGATCTATCAATTGTGGTGTTCCTCAGGGCTCTGTCCTATCACCAGCTCTCTTCCTTTTATTCATCAATGACCTTCTAAGCTGTACATCTAACCCTATCTACTCGTACACTGAAGATTCCGCCCTTCATCTTTCCATTCGGTTCCCGCAACGTCCATCTCAGCAGTTACTTTAATAGACAAGAGATGAGGCTGTGGCACACCTAATGTCTGACTTGGCTCATATCTCTGACTGGGGCAAAAATACTCTTGATGTTTTTAATGCATCAAAGACTCAGTTTTTACACCTATCAACCCGACATAATCTTGCATAGGAATACCCACGAATGTATAATGATATCCAGCTCAATCCTGCATCATCCTTGAACGTGCCTGGGGTTTCATTTACTTGGAACTTATCTTGGAAAGATCATATTATAACTCTTGTAAAATCTGCTTCCAAGAGATTAGGTGTGCTAAGTCGACTCCATACCTTCTTTACCCCTGCACAGTTGTTGACTTTACACATGGGTTTTATTCGCCCCTGTGTGGAGTACAACTCTCATGTGAGGGGAGGCTTCACACATACAGCTCTTCTCAAGAGCGTGGAGTCAAAGGCTTTTCGTCTCATTAACTCTTGTACTCTTACTGGCTCCCTTCAACCTCTGTTTCTTCGCTGCACTGTTGCATCTTTATCTCTTTTCTGTCGTTACTTCAATTGTCACTGCTCCTCTGAACTGTCTGCTTGCATCCTTCCACCTCTACGACGGGCATGTAGCACCTGTCTAGCAACAAACCCTCATCCCTTTTCTGTCCAACTTTCTAATGCAAGACCCCCCCCGTGGGCAGCCACCTTGTTGTGGTGGAGGGGCTTGCATGCCCCTGTGATCCCACAAGCCTGCCCATGGATGTAACGACATCTGGCAGGGTCTCCCATGCAGGAAGGGTTGTGAAATGTTGGTTACCCGTATGAGTCATCGGTGCCGCCCTCCAGAGGGAAGGGGGTCTTTGCACTGGTGGGAACAAACTTTCGTATCATGGGGTGTCCTTTTTGGGACACCCTCAGGGGACGAGGTACCCTGCTCACATCAGACTATGCTTTGTCCCCTCACTCCCTGCTATGTGGTTTCCCGTGGCTCTTGGTGCCAATTCATGTTCATCAATGTACATATGGATACACTGAACACTTCATTAACCACTAGTGTGGTCTGTGACTAGCCGCACGAGTCGGCATCAACTGGTCACTCTCTGGCCGACGACTCTCTACCCTCCGGGTCATATGCCAAAACTGCGAATCATGTTGCCCTTTCTATGGAGCTGTTACCTGGTGTTTTTCTGAAACACTCTTATACAAAATACATACTCCTCAAAATGAATAATGGTACATCCTTCCGGAACTGGAACTGTTTTCAGATTCAGTGGTCTAGTTACAGCATGTGGATTTACCCCCCAGGTCTCTTTGCAGGGTGATGGTTCGCTATTGCTAGAAGCCTCAAATGAAGAGGAGAGTTCACGCATCCAGTCCCTAACTTTGGTCGCTGGTTATCCTGTATCTGCCTCTCGTCACTTGATCCTAAATCAGTCCCTAGGGGATGTGTATTCTCGTGATTTGATCTCAAATTCTGATTCTTCCCTCTTAGAGGGGCTGGCTCCTCAGGGAGTTGTAGCAGTACAAAGAATAATGAAGAAAGTTGATGGGATTTTAACCCCCATGCCCACTCTTATCTTGACATTTAATCACCTTACTTTGCTGGAGATCATCACTGCTGCATGGTGGAAGCTTAACCCCTTAACTGCGGGGCGTCACTTTCGTGATGCTTGGGAGCAAGGGATCATACCGAGGGGCGTCGCTTTTGTGATTCTGTGTTATTTTGAATTCACCCGGGCTTCCAAGTGGGGGCTTGTATCATCTATCAGTACTGCCAATGTCCAACACTAGTCAGCACTCCTAATCTCATCTGTACTCCCATCCATTGTTGACAATTTAACCATTTCTCCCCGTTCTTGACTCCCCTCCCTACCCCCCCTCCATTACCCTATCCTCTCGCCTGCCCGACCGTGCTACGCTAAGTAAATCTTCCTTGGAATTTTCCACTGATTTCATCCATTGAAATAAGCCCTATGCCCTATTCTTATATCAAATAATATATACAAGAAAGAAATAAGGTGAGAGTGCCATACACCTGGAATTGGCTAATTATCACCTGACAACACCTCACATGCACTCGTTCGCTAATTTTCGCTGTTTTTTTCCCCTTGAAATATGCTGTATAATCTATTTTCGTAATAAAAATACATGTAAGGAGGGAAGGGAGAAGCCTAAGTGATATTTACATTCACCTGGAACTACCTAATTTATAATGTATTGTCTAGATTTCCTGCCAATCATTTCAGTGCTATACATAGCTGTTTCAAGAGCGAACATTGGTAGCACTGAATATCCCCTAAGTAGGCCTCTACCCCGGCCCTCCGTTATCAGTTTACTCTCATCTTCCGAAGTAGAGGTATGTCTGTTTCTTCTTGCTGACTTCAGGGACTTTTTCACCCCCATGCAAAGGGCCCTGTGACCTTTACCCCCTACTAAACCTCGTGTGGAAAGAGGTAAAGGGCTGACAATTGATAAAAGAGTGACTACGATCTTTCTATTGAGTAAAACAGTGCAAGTGGAATTGTAAATAATGTGTAAATAATGTGTAAACAGCAAGTGAAAGTAATGAATGTAAATATATGTGAACAATGGAAAATAGTTTTATAAGTTACTTCAAGTGACAGTGCATACGAGTAACACAGTGTAAATAAAATAGAAATGTAAATAACGTAAATAAAATAGAGAACGTAAATAGAAATGTAAATGAGTAGTATTATAAGAATACGAGTATTTACCCTAGGAGTAATGAAAGTGAAAGTTTCACTCTAGCATGTCTGAATACTATGAGTTATGAGAGTGAAGATGAAAGTGACATTCACTCTCAGTGCTAGTATACAGGACGAGATAGTGAATGCTACGTATTTTACTGAAAGAAATTGAATCCCTACAGTGACAATAAACTAATACTACTGAAGGAAACTTATGGATAAAGACTGTAGATATATATAAGTGTTATATAGTAATAGAAATATAAGGTGTGAGGGGTTTTATGAATAATAAATGACAGAGTACCAAGAGCAAACTAGCTTAATTGCGACGGTCAGACGCACTCGTAATTTTCATTGCTTTCACAGTGTTTTTTTTTTTTTGGAGTATGGATCCCAAACTACTTGAAAATCATAGAGTAGTGTTTATAGTGTTAATATCAGGCTGTGGTAATCATATTACGGGTTGTTGGGAAGTGTAAAGTGGAGACTTTGTTACCCAACTTCAGAGGTCTCCACAAGTCCTACGGTAACCGACGAAGGCTCAACAAACATTCCAGGAGAAAGCTGAAGGTATGTGCCATAAGCATATTTAATCTTAATATTCTAGGACTAATAACTGATTTTTGGCAAATATTTTTTGAGAGTCTGTCGGAGCCCGAATAACCCCACGGCGCACGCAAAACATCGGTAAACATGCCCGCGGTGTAGGGGTTAAGGGTAAACCTTGTGTTCCTCAACAGAAGGTGCTATTATTGTCAGAGGTTTGGTCATGTTCATCGATCTTGCAGGCGGGAAGCATCTAGCCTTCCTAAGGTTTGTGGAAATTGTGGTGATATTTCTCATGGTTTGGATGATTGTTCTCAACCCTCTAAATGTTTGAACTGTGGAGGAGCACATGGAGCCTCCTCAAGGGATTGCGAGGTATACAAGTATGAATATGAGATTATTTCTGTTCGAACGAAGGAGAAAATTTCTTTTTCTGAGGCAAAGGCCAGGGTAAGGGAGCAGTTCATTCTCCCTGGGGTTGCCCTTGCTGCTGTGTTGTCTTGCCATAAAGCTACCCAGCAGGTGCCCTGGCCATCAAACAATGGCCCATCAAATTCTCGGGGTTCTACTTCCCTGCCTTCTCGGCCAAGGGGTTCCACAGAGGGAGTGCATCCTGGAAGTAGCTGTGCTTCCTCCAGGGAGGTGCCTCCTGTCTCTGGTGGTGTCCCCTCTGTGGTGGTTCTTCCAGCATCTGGGAGTGCCTCCCCCATCCCACTTCCTCCGGTTCCTCCTGTGACAAACACCCATGTCCATGCTACACCTTGCTTTGACACATACAAAACTTCCGATGTCCTTCCTGTGCAAGGTAAGCATTGCCGTGGCTCCTAGGAGTGCTCAGAGAGTGAAGCATTGCTACCAAAGATCTCTTCAGTGGAACCCACTACTCCTCCTCCTCGGGACGCTCAGTGGTCAGGGCGAGTGCAGGCTGGGGATGGCGTCTCGCTGACAACCCTGCCACCACCAGATAGTGGTGGCCCTCAGGTCGTTGATGTGCCTGCTCAGCTGCATGAGGCCTTGCCCACTCAGGATTCCAATACTGTGGGATGCGCTACTGATCATGCTCCTTTTTCTGGTGGCACTGTCTGCTCTATTCCGGCTAGGGCAGTTTGTGGTCCACCTGCCAAACCATCTCTTGCCCTGCCACAGAAGACCATTGTCTGGCCCTCTTCTTCCTCCAGGTTATCTTCAGCTGGGTGGCACACTCTACACCATAACGGTGCCAGGCAGTCCCTTTCTAAGGGCAGTTCTAAGCAGCAATCTAAATCTGGTTGCTTGTCGGGGGCAAGGTTGTTGAAGTTAATTTTCTAATACTTGATAAAAAGAACCTGTAAAATTTAAAATATTTTGTTATATTGGTTGAAAAACCTGGAAAAGATGGCTACTTTTAAGCCTGCTTTTATAAGTATCTATTTATTGGTTCTATGATTTTTCATTTTGGAAGAAAAAGCTCTACCCTAATCTTCTTAGTTGCATAGCTAAATAGCTGAGCGCCCCTCAACCTGATTCTTCCTTCGCTGTGGGTACCATGGCATTTTCAGCCAGTATATTACAATGGAATTGCCGAGGGCTGCGTGGTAATTGGGAGGAGCTGCGGACCCTCCTGGGTTATTCCCCTTTGTGCGTATGTCTCCAGGAAACTCTTGTAGGGCTTGCCACTCCTCATGCACCACCTGGGTACGATACTTTTTACTCAGCTCCAACCCAGGATCCTGTTTTAGGTGGTTCTGTTTTGGTGAGAGCTGACATCCCTCATCAGCCAGTCTACCTCCAGTCTGACCTCCAGTGTGTTGCTGTTCTGTTGTATGCCCAACGCTGGTATACAGTTTGTTCCATTCATTTACCACCCAACACAGCAGTCAGTAGGATGGAACTTCAGAACCTGCTTGGTGAGTTACTTACGCCTTTTCTTCTCATGGGGGACTTTAACCCCTTAACCGCGGGGCATCACTTTCTTGATGCTTGGGAGCAAGGGATCATACCGCGGGGCGACACTTTTGCGATTCTGTGTTATTTTGAATTCCCCCGGGCTTTCAAGTGGTAGCTTGTATCATCTATCAGTACTGCCAATGTCCAACACTAGTCAGCACTCCTAATCTCATCTGTACTCCCATCCATTGTTGACAATATAGCCATTTCTCCCTGTTCTTGGCTCCCCTCCCTACCTTCCCTCCATTACCCTGTCCTCTCGCCTGCCCAGCCGTGCTACAGTAAGTAAATCTTCCCTGGAATTTTCCACTGATTTCATCCATTGAAATAAGCTCTATGCCCTATTCTTATACCAAATAATATATACCTAAAAGCAATAAGGTAAGTGAGAGTGCCATACACCTGGAATTGGCTAATTATCACCTGACAACACCTCACGTGCACTCGTTCACTAATTTTCGCTGTTTATTTCCCCTTGAAATATGCCGTATAATCTATTCTTGTACTAAAAATATATATAAGGAGGGAAGGGAGAACCCTAAGTGATATTTACATTCACCTGGAACTACCTAATTTATAATGTATTGTCTAGATTTCCTGCCAATCATTTCACTGCTATATATTAGCAGCTGTCAAGAGGCTGACGTTGGCAGTAATGCATTTCCCTAGGTAGGCCACCCTGGCCCACCCCTATCAGTTCACTGTCATCTTCCAAGGTGAAGGTACGTCTGTATGCTCCTACTAACTTCATCCACTTTTTAGCCCCATGCAAAGGGCCCTGTGACCTTTACCCCCTACTAAACCTCGTGTGGAAAGAGGTAAAGGGCTGACAATTGAAAGAGAGTGACTACGATCATTCTATTGAGTAAAACAGTGCAAGTGGAACTGTAAATAATGTGTAAACAGCAAGTAAAGCAATGAATGTAAATATGAGTGAACAGTGGAAAATAGTTTTATAAGTTACTTCAAGTGACAGTGCATAACACAGTGTAAATAAAATAGAAATGTAAATAATGAAAATAAAATAGAGAACGTAAATAGAAATGTAAATGAGTAGTATTATAAGAATACGAGTATATATACTAGGAGTAATGAAAGTGAAAGTTTCACTCTAGCATGTATGAATACTATGAGTTATGAGAGTGAAAGTGAAAGTGACATTCACTCTCAATGCTAGTAAACAGGGCGAGAAAGTGAATGCTACGTATTTTACTGAAAGAAATTGAATGCCTACAGTGACAATAAACTACTATTACTGAAGGAAACTTATGGATAAAGACTGTAGATATATATAACTGTTATATAGTAATAGAAATATAAACTGTGAGTGTTTTTATGAATAATAGACAACACTAGCGGCGAACGATCGGAAGTGGGATGGTCATACGCCCACGTAATTTTCTTTGCTCTCACAGTGTTTTTTTTTTTTTTTGGAATATGGATTCCAAACTATTTGAGAATCATAGAATAGTGTTTCTAGTCATAATATCAGGCTGTGGTAATTATATTACGGGTTGTCGGGAAGTGTAAAGTGGAGACTTCGTTACCCAACTTCAGAGGTCTCCACAAGTCCTACGGTGCTCGACGAAGGCTCAACAAACACCCCAAGAAAAAGCTGAAGGTATGTGCCATAAGCATAAGTGATTTTAATATTCTAGGACTAATAACTGATTTTTCGTAAATATTTTTAGAGAGTCTGTCAGAGAGCGAATATGCCCGCGGGTGCTGCAAGAAAAAGCAAATCAAGCCCACGGTTAACCCTTTAACCGCGGGTGTCATCCCAGAATGACATTGCAAAAACTGGACCATACTGCGGGTGTCATTCTCGAATGTTTGTGAATATTTTGAATACCGCGCGTTTTTTCCGTGCGCCAATTGTTTCAAGGGAGAGTAGCTATAAAGTTCTTTCACTCCAGCCAACCCCCACCTCCCTCCTCCCACCCCCCGGGCCCCCACCTCCCACCCCCCGGGCCCCCCACCCCACCCCTGACCAAACACACATCAGTATCTGTCCAGCTGTGTGAGTGACAACACCGCTGATGTGGCAGTGAAGTGCGGGCAATTACAGTGCCTTTTACCTGCCTCAGTGAACACAGAGTGGGTGTTTATTGTATGTGCAGTGTTCATATATGTTTATAGTATTATTATCAGAATAAGGTTGGCATTTGGTAATGGTGTGTGAGCAAAAAATAGTGATTACAACACCGCTGATGTGGCAATGAAGTGCGTGCAATTACAGTGCCTTTTACCTGCCTCAGTGAACATAGAATGGGTGTTTATCGTATGTGCAGTGTTCATATATGTTTATAGTATTATTATCAGAATGAGGTTGGCATTTGTTAATGGTGTGTGAGCGAAAAATAGTGATTACAGCACCGCTGATGTGGCAGTGAAGTGCGGGAAATTACAGTGCCTTTTACCTGCCTCAGTGAACACAGAGTGGGTGTTTATCGTATGTGCAGTGTTCATATATGTTTATAGTATTGTTATCAGAATGAGGTTGGCATTTGGTAATGGTGTGTGAGCGAAAAATAGTGATTTTAGATCGCTCACTTCTAATGGCACTGCCCATCCAGTGATAGTCAACGAAATCATGAAACCTACATCATTGCAAAGCCGAAGGTTAGTACTTTCTAATGGTACCTTATTTTTCGCTCTAGATTTATTCTGCGCAGAGTTATAAAGGTTTAAAGTTTGTTTACATTTTGGCTGGAACCCCCGCGGGAGAGGCCAGTCGGGGCAAAACAATGCCCGCGATTAAAGGGTTAAAGGATTAATGATCACCACCCTTTGTGGGGTGACTGTCTTGTTAACCAACGTGGGAGTTAGTTGGCATCCTTAATGGAGGATGAGGATCTTGTCCTCTTCAACACTGGGGCATTAACCCATTTTCACCCCCAAACGGGTTCATTTACTGCAATTGACGTCTCTGTTTGCTCTCCTGACCGTCTCCTGGACTTTACCTGGGAGATTAAGGAGGATCTCCATGGAAATGATCACTTTCCCATCCTCCTTACTGCAGCAGTATCTAGTCTCTGTTCCTGTCTACCAAGGTGGAGACTGGACAAGGCAGACTGGTCCCTTTTCTCTTCTCTGATTTCTGTTGATGTCTCCGTTGATGACTTTCCACATATTGATGAGGCTGTTTCATTCTTTACCTCTCCTCTGCATTCTGCTGCCCTTCATACTGTTCCTAAAACCTCTGGCACATATCGCTATCAACCAGTCCCATGGTGGAATGAGGATTGCAGTGTTGCTGTACGTGAGAAAAGTTAGCTTTCTCCCGTTATTGTAGATACAGGACAGAGCATTATCTTGTCGAGTTCAAAAAGGCACAGACAAAGGCTCATCGGGTACTGAAACAAGCTAGGCGGGACTCTTGGATAGCTTAAGTATCATCTGTAAACTCAAAGACGCCGGTGTCTCAGGTGTGGAAGAGGGTGCGAAAGATTTCGGGAAAATTCACCCAAGGTAGGTCCCCCATGCTGGTGTCTAATGGTGAGCCTGTTGGTGACCCTGCAGCTGTGGCTGATATTTTTGCGTCCGCCTTTGCAGCGGTCAGTCAGAGAGGTACTAGCTCACCAATACTTGCCAGACAATGGGAGATAGAAGAGGCAAGGGTACTGGACTTCCGTTCAGGGAATGTGGAGTCCTACAACCTCCCTTTCTCTTGTCACGAACTCCAATCTGCCCTTTCCCTCTGTCATGACACCTCACCAGGGCCAGATGATATTCCCTATGCAATGCTTCGACACCTGGATGATGATGCACTGTCCTTTCTCCTCAGCCTTTATCACAGAATCTGGAGGGAATCCTCTCTTCCCACCTCTTGCCATGAGGCCATTGTCTTGCCATTCCAGAAGCTGGGGAAGGCAGGTTACAGTCCCATGGAGTATCAGCCAATTGCCTTAACATCCTGCATGTGCAAATTATTTGAGAAAATGGTCAACACGTGCCTAATATATTTCCTAGAAAGGAATGAATGTCATTTTCAGTGTCAGTCTGGTTAACGAAAATGTCATTCAACAACAGATGCACTTGTCCGTCTTGAGGTTGCAGCATGTGATGCTTTTGGTAGACAGCAGCATCTAGTGTGCATTTTCTTTGATCCAGGAAAGGAATATGAAACTACATGGTAGTTTGGTATCTTCCAACAACTCCATTCTTTTGGTTTATGTGGCAAGCTACCCCTCTTTATATTAAATTTTCTGCATGACCGTTCATTCAGAGTTAGTGTTGGTGCCACCCTGTCTCCTTCGTACCCTTTGGAGGAAGGGGTGCCTCGGGGAAGTGTCCTCAGTGTGACCCTTTTTGCAATAGCACTGAACGGTATAGTGTTCTCTATTCCAGAAGGGGTGTCAGCCTCACTGTATGTTGATGATTTGGCACTATGGTATGCTGCTTCCTGAATGTCCGTAGCTGAACGTCGCATGCAGCTCGCTCTGGACGGGGTCTCTTGGTGGGCCACAGTGCACGGCTTCTGTTTCTCCCCAACAAAGACGGTGACCTTGCATTTCTGCTGCTTGAGTGGAGTTCACCCCGACCCAGATCTCCAGTTATATGGCCACAGGGTGCGATGTGTCGATGAAACAAGGTTTCTCGGACTTGTCTTCGACAGGAGACTGACGTGGGTACCTCATATCTGTTCATTACGACTCTCATGCCTCCGTGCCTTGTCTCTCTTAAGGACCCTATGTCACTTGTCTTGGGGCACTGACAGAACAATCCTGCTCCAACTTTACTGTGCCTTAGTTAAGAGCAAATTGGACTATGGGTGCGTGGTGTACTCCTCTGCTACTGAGGCACAGTTGCGGCCACTAAATTCTGTCCATTATGCTGGGATTCGCCTGTCAACTGGGGCTTTCCGGTCCCTGCCAATTGAAAGCCTGTTGGTTGTGAACGAACCACAGCTGGATCTCCGCCGACAGTCCTTAATGGTGCAGTGTTGGCACCACCTTCACCCTCTTCCAGCCTCACTGAGTTGTCAGGCTGTTTCTGAGGTTGCTCTACTCCCCTTTTATGACACTCATCCTCGCTATCCACACCCATTCGGGTACAGAATGAGGGCTGCCATGGAGGAGTTGGATGTCCAGTCCTCTCCTGTTTGGCCTGTGCGTGTCCCCCGAGTGGCCCCCTGGCTTCTTCCAGAGGTACAACCATGTGATTACTTCCCTGAGAGAAAGGCCTCTTTCCTCACAGGCAGCTTTGTCTTATTTTTTAGAATATGCCTCTGCTCACAATGGCTCGATCCCTGTATATACTGATGGCTCTAAATCCCGTGTGGGGACAGGCTTTGTTGCCATCTTTCATGATTTTAGCCGTGGTGGGAGTCTCCCTCCTTCCGCATCTGTTTTTACTGCTGAACTTACTGCCATTTTAGTTGCGGTTGAATTGATTTTTAGCTTTCTTCCAGCTTCTTTTACCATTTTTAGTGACTCAGCCAGTGTCCTACAAGCTTTGTCTCGTGGCTTCCCATCACATCCCTTGGTCTTGTCTGTCTTGGAGTGGCTCTTCTTATCATGTAGGCGAGGATACTCTGTACAACTGTGTTGGGTCCGTGCACATGTGGGAGTCGTGGGCAATGAGCATGCTGAAACTTTGGCGAGAGCTGCTGCCTTTTGACCTTCCTCTCCTCAATACCGTGTCCCATCCGAGGATTTATGTGCAGCCACTGTGGAGGCTGTCCGTCTCTGCTGGCAGCAGAGGTGGGATGCAGCAGGGGCGAACTAGCTCTGCAGCATTTGTAGGATCCTGGGCGATGGGGGGTATGTGGGACTGTCCCGACAGTGGGAAACAGCTTTGGCTCATCTCTGGATCGGCCATACTAGGCTGACCCATGGTTTTTTATTGGAGAGGGCGCCCCCTCCCTATTGTGATGGCTGTCTGGTTCCTTTGACTGTGCGGCATCTCCTTGTCGAATGCCCCATTCTTGGGGACCTTCGTTGGCAGTACCTTTCCGTTTGCAGAGCTGGCGACGGATTGTACCTTCTTTCCTTGGTTCTTGGGGAAGAGGCTTGTGCGATGGGGGGAGGCACATTCTCTTTTGTGTTGAGTTCTGGCCTTCTCCACAAGCTGTAGGGCTTTTCCATATTTTAGTTTGTATTTAAATGATAGTGTTCTAATTTTAACCTATGTCTTTCTACCATGTTTTTTAGCTTCAGTTTCTTTTATTACTTTATATTGTTCATTTGTTTTATGCATTGTTTATCTCTGCTTTTTATCATTTTTTATAAATTTTTACTTTCTTTTAATTTTATGTGCAGCGGCATATGACCTCTGCTATTGCGCTGCAATGTCACATTTTCTTTCATTCATTCATTCATTCATTCTAATGCAAAAGTTAACCGTTACTCCCAGTCCTTCACATATGCAACAGGTCAACTCTGGAACTGTCTTCCTCTGTCTGTATTTCCTACTTCCTATGACCTCCAGTCTTTCGAACGCAGCATGTCCAGGCATCTCGAAATGAACGGATCTTGAATTTGGCTCTCTTTTGTATTGTTTGTGTCTTGGAAGGAACGGTTTGTGGGCTCCTGGCCTTTGGTTCCTTCTTCCTTGCATTAAAAAGAAAAAAAAAATAGACAGGTAAAATTATGTCGAGTCGAAAAAGTAACACACACACACACACACACACACACACACACACACACACACACACACACACACACACACACAGAGGGATTCAATCTAGGCGGACGTGTGACACCGGCGCTCCCTACCAAATCATCACGGCCAGTGGCATTACCTAAATAGTATCTTTGTGTGAGTCAAGCTCAGTACCAGGTTATACTAAATGATTGTTCATTATTAAAAGGAAAAAAATAATAAGTTTAAACAAGACTTGTACAAACAGGAAGTAGAACCAAGACGAAAGAATACGCTGAGTCATCTCTGAGGTTTGTTTAGACTACAACAACACGGAGATTGTAAGTACATGCTTTGCACTTTAAGTATTGCAAAATGGATACATACTTCAGTAAAACAAATTCGGAAAAGAAAAGGGATAAAGGTAAAAAGCAAAATGATGATTTCTACCAAGAACTGGTTGAAGTCGAGACCCACAATAGACTGGACCCACAATAGACTGGTTGAACGTGTAAACAAACTAGAAATGGCTTTCAAAAATTAAATTGATGAAATAAAGAAGCAGATGCACTTGCAAAAGGAAGAAATAGAAAAACTAGGAAGGGAGGCCAATAAGAAAGACACAACCATCAGTGAACTAACAGTGGAACTGAGTAAACTTAGGAAGAAAATGAGTGAAATGGCAAGTACAGTAGTCAGTCACGAGAGTGTTACGGAAGAGTTCAAAAATGACACAGAGACAATTAGCCAAGTTAGCAGTGTTATTGACCAGAGCACTGATATTGAGGAGAAGATAACACAAGTGAATGAAGCTGTGCAAAGCTACAAAAATGATGTAGAAACTACGTATGCTGAAATGGTGAAAGTAAAGAAAGACTTAGAAACAAGGGTGGAGGAAAAAAGCATTAAAAAGGAGGCGAAAAGAATAATCCAAAACAATCCAAAGTTAGTCAGAGATTCAGTAGAGATAAACAAATCAATAGTAATCACTGGTATAGAAGAGGAAGAAGTTAAAAACAAGATCACAAGAGACAAAAAGGAGATGGCAAATGTAATGAGCTTACTGAAAGAAGTATCAGAGGAAATCTGTATTAAAGATATAGAGGAACACAAAAGGTTAGGGAAATACGAGAAGAGCAAGACAAGACCTCTAAAGGTGACTTTCCAGAGTGTAAACACTGTGGAAGAGATACTAAAAAATGCAAAGAATCTTAAGGAAAAAGAGGAGTTCAAAAATGTATGGATAAAAAGATGCCTAACACAAGAGGAACCGGAATTACTGAAACAGAAAAGGGAGGAAGCAAAAACAAAAAATGAGGAAAGATCAGAAGAGAAGGAGAATTTTTTTTTTTACAAAGTAATAGGATTGCAGGTACGAAAGTGGTACACAAACAGGATGGAAGAAAAAGGAGGAAGGTAGTAGAACCATGTCATGACAAGTATATAAACAAGATGATAAAGTTGATGTACTCAAATGTGGATGGAATGGTATCTAAATTACTAGAGATGAATGATTATGTCAGAGAAAATGAACCACAATAATATGCCTAACTGAAACAAAATTAATACCAAGGATATCAAATGACATACTAAACTTAGAGGAATACAATATATGGAGAAGAGACATATATTTTTAAAAAGGAGGAGGAATTATAATATTAACTAGGAAAAATCTAAAAGTCAAGGAAATAAAACTAGATATACCATCACAAGTAGAACTGATTGCAGTAGAGATCGACACATCTGAAGGTAAAGTAATTGTAGCCAATTTGTACATGCCACCCAGATCAAACACATGGGAAAGAGACGAATATGAGGACCTGGCAGAGAGTACAATTCAGAGTGTAAGATCATTGCTACATAAAATGGAAGAGAAATCGGAAAGAATTGTACTAACTGGGGATTTCAATACAAATATAAATTGGAATACTCTAGATATAAATAGCCAAGAAAGCTGTTGGGACCAAAAGCTCCTGGATCTCGTGCAAGAGTTTTTCTTAACGCAACATGTGAGGGAAACCACCAGAAAAAGAGGACTTGATGTACCTTCAGTGCTAGATCTAATATTTACTAGGCAAGAAAATGATATTGACAATTTAATATATCACCCTCCACTCGGCAAAAGCGATCATGCAGTACTAAATTATAACTTCAGGATAGCATATGACATAGTAAACAGCAATGATAGTTACAAAAAGAGCCTAAACTATAAAAAGGGAAATTATCAAGACCTAAAGAAGTATTTCTTAGAAGTTGATTGGGAAAATGAGCTTAGAGGACAGGATTTAAATGCTGTATATAAAAATTTTTGTGAATTTTATGAAATAGGAGTCCAGAAGTACATCCCACAGCACAAAGAAGCAGATAAGAAAATACAGAAATGGTTCAATACAGAATGCAAAAAATCAAAAGAAAGAAGAGATTTGTTGTGGAATAGATACAGAAGACACAATAGTGAAAGGGCGTATAATAATTACAAACAGGCAAGAAACCACTATACAAGAATAAGGAGGGAAACCCAAAAACAGTTTGAGGAGGATATAATAAATAAAAGTAGTGATCAACCAAAGCTGTTTTACAGCTATATCAGAAGCAAAACTAAAGTAAAAGATATAATACAATCCATTACAGACGAGGGAATCACTTATACACAAGAGAAAGATATTTGTGAAGCACTAAATAAGAATTTCCAATTAGTTTTTACAGAAGAAACAAATTTTGAGAGGGACTATGTAGAACACGCATGTCCACACATACTACCAGATATACAAATAGCAGAAAAAGTAATACAGGAGGAGTTAAGTAGATTAGACAGAGGAAAAGCAAGTGGTCCTGATGAAATTTCATGTTGGGTATTACGAGAATGTGCAAAGGAGTTAAGTAAACCATTATTTATCATTTTCAAGAAATCCCTGAGTCAAGGTAAACTACCTGATATTTGGAAAAAAACAAATATTGTCCCCTTATTCAAGAAAGGAAATAGACAAAATCCACTCAGCTACCGACCAGTATCACTGACCAGTGTTGTAAGGAAGGTATTAGAAAAACTTATAAGAAAAGCTTGGGTAAATCATCTAGAAGAACACAGTATGATAACAGAAAGACAATTTGGTTTCAGAAAAGGAAAATCATGTGTTACTAATCTGTTGAGCTACTATGACAGAGTAACAAACACAATACAGGAAAGGGAAGGATGGGTGGACAGTATCTATTTAGATTTCAAGAAAGCTTTTGACACAGTACCACACCAAAGACTTTTATGGAAACTGTACCATCAAGGAGAAATTCGAGGCAAACTATTTTGTTGGATGCAAGACTTTCTCATAAGAAGAGAAATGAGGACAGTACTAAGAGGAAACTACTCATCATGGAAAGAAGTGACTAGTGGAGTTCCACAGGGTTCAGTGCTGGCACCATTCATGTTTTTAGTGTATATAAATGATATAAACAGTAACACTGGAAATGAGAGCTATCTGAATATGTTTGCAGATGATGCAAAAATACAAAGGAGAATTACTAACACAGACTCTTGTAAAGAGCTACAAGAGGAATTAAATAAACTTCATGAATGGAGTAGTACATGGCAAATGGAATTCAGTGTGGACAAGTGTCATGTAATCAAGTTTGGTAAAAGTGGAAAAAGACCTGATTGGGATTATAAGTTAGGAAATAAAACCCTATACACATCAGAAAGAGAGAAAGACCTAGGTGTGATTATCAATAACAGACTATCTCCGGCTGACCACATCAGCGAGAAGGTACGGAACATGTATACACTGCTTGCAAATATGAGAATAGCATTCACATACATAAATGAAGACAAGCTAAGAAGGATAATAACATCATTCATTAGACCAACCCTGGAATATGCATCAGTAGTCTGGAGTCCTCATCTCAAAAAGCACATAGACAAGATTGAAAAAGTTCAAAGGGCCGCTACAAGATGGATACCAAGCTTAAGGGACCTAAGCTACGAAGAAAGACTAAATAAACGGAATCTACCAACACTACAGGAGAGAAGGAAAAGAGGTGACATGATAATGCTATATAAATGCATATCAGGAAAGGAGAAAATAGACATAAATGATTACTTAACATATGGAGAAGCATCAGCAAGAGGACACTGCAAAAAATTGCGTAAGAAGAGAGGTGATAAAGACGTAAGGAAATTCAGTTTCCCAAACAGAGCAACTGATAGTGTGTGCCAAAACAATTCACAAATTTAAGGATATGTACGATAAATATGGTTTAAGACACGGGACAGTACGAGCTTGACTCATTCCTGTAAAGATACAATTAGGTAAGAACAATTAGGTAAGAATACACAAGGTTGGTAAGGATGAATTTCAAGTAAGCCTTCCATGATACGAGAATACGGCACTTCCTTGCTCCCTCTCCCATCACCCATTTCGTATTCTGCTTCTTGAGCCAGCCTGTTTCCAATGATCAGTTTTTTTCGCCATTTTCTTTTAGGTTATCCTGCCCTAACAGTTTACATTTCCTGTATGATTAGTCGTCCATCCCTGCAAAAGCCCTCCTGCCGTCCTCGCCTCCTTCTAAAAGTTTAACTTTTTATTTTCATATTCATATTATTTTTCTTTATTCTTCCAGTCCCATGTGAGAGTAGGAAGGAGAATTACGACAATGGTCTGCTGTTGGTGCTGGTGATGATGATGATGATGATGATGATGGTGATGAGAGAGAGAGAGAGAGAGAGAGAGAGAGAGAGAGAGAGAGAGAGAGAGAGAGACGAAAGGACAAGAAACAGAACCTCATGGACGTTACTAACACACACACAGCACAAGATGCCAATGCACATCTTTTATATTGTTCCCACTTACAGTAGAGCGCTACCCATCCATCATATTATTTGTTTATCAGTTTCATTACGTAATATGGATTTATCGACGCATAGGTGCAGCGCAAGACGAATACACATACTTCTCAATACAACCGTAACGAACGCGTTACTCGAACACTAATTAGATAGTTGTAGTCAAGACACTTTCAGCTATCATCAGGCAACCGTTGCTTAGAGAAAATTACTATCGTCACAGCACAATTCACATTAATTACATTTGGTCGATCCATCCATCACACTCAGGTTCTCTCAGAATGCTTTCACAGTTTTCCGTGTGTGTGTGTGTGTGTGTGTGTGTGTGTGTGTGTGTCCCCACGGTAATCACCTTGTCGTGGTGGGAGGCTTACGTACCATTTGAATCTGGTGTGCTATGCCCGCAGGGGGAAATCCCCCCAGCCTCAGCAGGAGGCCAGAGTTACCCATGCTGGAGGGGCCACCAGTGAGGGGTCAGACTAAGTTTTCCCAGGTCCACTGTCATGTGGATTACCCTTGGGTGGGTTAAGACTATGCAAGTTAACCACGAATGAAAAATCCATGAGTGAAGTCCCACGGAAGGCGGGAGCTTGAAAGGCATAACTCCTGTCATGCTCCTGCAACCCTGGTCAGTAGGTGGTCTTCGTGAATCTTCATGCAGCCATCACAGGCTGAGAAGGGCCAAGTCATGTGGTGGTAAAGAGTGTGCACCCTCAACATCACACGAAATCCAGTCATCGCACAAGTCCATTGCTATTACCCACCTCCAATTTCATCCTTTCACCAAAATCAAATGACCTTTGGCGAAAGGACAGAGTGATGGTGACAGGTCATGGATGTGGCTGGAAGTCACTAGCTCGAGTCCTGCACATGGGGGGCACTGGACCAGTGGTCACTGGCATGAGCACATAGGAGTAGGTCATGCCTTAGGCAGCGTCCAGTGCGACTAAGCAGCAGAAAACAGACACCCAACTGCTTACCTCTGACGGGAAGGAGTTTAGAAACGGTTACCCTAAACATTTGATGCTCTAAACCACCTGGGCAGATAACCGCGTCTGTTAAGGCATCCCACATTGCTGTCGAAAAAACAAAAGAATCCCTCTTGCTCCAGCAGCCTGGAATATATGAACCCTGCTTGACAATGATCGTGGCACACGACCATGCCGTAGGACTTCCCTTATTTCCCAGAAATTGAAACGATATATAACTGACGTTGCTGCCTTGTCTGAGACTTACCTCTCAGGAGAGGGCAATCTGACAGAAGCAAAAGGGTTTACCTATTTCTAAAGGGGATTCCCAGATACTGTATGAAGAAACCATGGTATTAGCTTTGCAGTTCTAAACAACCTACTACAGAAGATCAAAGAATCAACTATAGGTATATCAGAGAAGCTGATGTCCTGCCTCTTACTAGTCTCTAAAGGCCAATATGCAACGCTCATCATTACCTATGCCCCAATGTTTGACTCTGAAGACACTGTCAAAAATTTCTTTTCCAACCCTCTGGATGCTACCATTCGCTCAGTACCACATTATGCAAAAAATCATCTATCTTAGAGACTTTGATGCCTTACTAGGAAACGATAATCGTGTCTGACAACGCATTATAGCCTGCCATGGTGTTGGTAACATGAACAAAAATGACCTTAGACTGCTTTCCATATGCTTGGAACAGAGTCTGGTCATCACCAACACCATTTTTCAACTTAAGAATAAGCACAAGACTACATGAATGTACCCCCAATCTTGACACTGACATTTAATTGACTATGTAAGTGTAAGGCAACGAGACTGAAGAGAAATTCTTATAACCCGAGCTATGAGAAGTGCTGGGTACTCAGTAGGTCATAACCTTATACTCGCCAAATTGCAACCAATCATACGCCCACAAATGCGCTGTAGAACATCCTTCGGGGCACCAAACTGCAGTATTTCAAAAGATGCAGCTGCCTGTAATACTTTCCACAGCACTATTACAGACAAGCTCTCTTAATGCCCACCCTTGACCCAAACAATAAATGTAACAAACCTAGATGCAGAGTACCTGAATATTAAGACACTGGTGCAAATCACTGCAGAAGAAACCCAACGCTTCTCCACTCACCGCCATAAAAAGTAGCTTGCTGAAAATACTGTGGGCATACATGATCTTCCAATGAAGAATAGGAAACATAAAAACTGGTAGGTTCATCCAAGCTCCCTCACCCTAAAAACTGATTTCCAGAATCTCAGAAGTAAAACCCAGAGAAAACCGTGTGACATTAGAGCAAATGGTTGACCGAGCAAGTAAAAGAGTTGCAACGACTGGTTGATATTAATGACCAATATGGATTTTACAAGTCCATAAAAAAAAAATATAAGGGCCCACCAAAGACAACATAACCCTGTTCAGTCAGCCGAAGAAGAGCTCCTGAAAATAGGCAAGCAATGGCAGACAGATGGGCACAATTCTTCAATACCTTACTGAATCGAAGAAACCTGGTGGAGCGTGATATCCTTAATAGCATCCCAATGCTCCTCAGGCGACAAATATCGATATCCCACCCACACTTGCAGAAATTGTTAAGGGCATCTGATTTCTAAAAAAATAACAAAAATCCTGGCCCTGATGGAATACCAACTAATCTACTCAACGAGGGTGGTCAGTCTCTCCTCCAGTGCCTCCATGATCTCATATGCACTATCTGGAACCAAGAATGAATTCCATCTGAATGACTTGCTTCTGGTAATGTAACCATCAACATGAACAAAGAGGACCCCTCAAATTTTGACGACAGCAGGGGTATCTCCCTCCTTGTGAATGCTAGCAAAGTACTAGCCAAGATAATGTTATCCAGACTGACAAAGCATCTGACTGAGTCAGCACTTCCTGAAACACAGTATGGATTTCGGAAGGAATGTACCATCTGTGATATAATCTTTGTTGCCCGGCACACACAAGAGAAATGCCATGAGCAGAACCGTGACTTTTATATTGCATTCATCGATCTTTCAAAAGCATTTGGCACTATCAACAGAGAACTCTATCTTCTTTTAAAATTTGGAGTTACAAACTAATTTCTTACTATCCTGAAGAGCATGTACGGCAAAATGAATCCTCGTGTGCCCATAGGTGGACCCAAATCCGAATGCTTCAACGTGGACGTGATAGTTAAACAAGGATGTGTCCTGGCTCCGGTCATTTCAACATCTATCTCGCTCCAGTCACCCTATTAACCCCTCCCCGTCCCGGAGACGTGATTTCACGTCCTCACATGATGTGCACTCATATCCCGGAGACGTAAATTAACGCGGCAACATTGCAAGGTCCCTAATTTGCACAATTTTCAATTTAATTTGCACAATTTTCAATTTTCGCGAGTGATTTTTGGCACGTATACACGGGACACCTTCCTCTACAAGATGCCAGGCAGGGACAATGCCTTACCCAGCATGACCTCCTCCCCCCCCTGCATGCCCTTTTCTCAGCAATTCACCTGTTATCAGTGACCTGGCCAGTAAAACCATGTCATGCCACAGTACGAAATTCAGGGCCAGAGTGATTCCCCAATCGATGACAATGTGGAGGACAAACATTAGAGGAAGAAACAGTCAGAAATGATGATCAGGTAATGTGGCAAAAAAAGGTCTGGAATGGTGATGAGTTAGTGAGTGAAACAATGCTTCTAATCCCTATATTACCGTTTGAAAACCAATATACTCTCGTACTACATATAAATTCATACCAAATAAATAAATAAATACCGTTTATGAGTGGTGTGGAATAGTTATCCTCCCATAGAACTCGTTTTCTTTGCAGCCAGCCTGATAGAAAACCCTGTAAGGTAAGGAGGTACTCCTACCTGGATTGAGTATTTTAAACCTCAGGTGAGCTATTTCTCTATGAATTTTCGATGTTTCTCACCAAAAGCGGATATTTGAGCCAAATAAAAAAAGGTCCAAAAATGTCGGGACTGGGGCGTACCACTGCCCAGAAAACGTCGGGATGGGGGGGGTTAAGTCGCCAACTGATGAACTGTGATGGTGGAAAAACAATCCAGTTCCGTCTGGGCTGTTACTTATTAATCTCAGACGTCTTCAAGCACAATCAAAGACTGAAAGAGTTCATTTCCTAGAGCTGCAATACGCTGATGACTGCTGTCCTTGAAATTACCCCAGAAACCCTACAACAGTCTCACCATCGTCCCCAACATAATTATACCATGCAATGGGACTCCGAATAAATGTCAATAAAACAGAAATAATATTTCAGAGAAACAACCCAGCAGAATCCCTTCCATTTCAGATAAATTGAGAAAATATAAATTAGATGGAGAATTTTACCTACTTGAAAGTGTGCTCACAGATACACATAAGATTCATGCAAAAATATTTGCACGAATCAACCACGCTTCAGCCTATTTTGGATGTCTTACTTGCAGAGTGTTTGAAAACACCAGCTTGAGAAACAAAATGAAGATATCAGTATATACGGCTGTATGCCTCTGTACCTGCTTTAACGGTGCTGAATCCTGGACTGTCTACCAGTGTCACATCAAATAACTTGAATCATTTCACATTCAGTGTTTACAATTCCTCCCTGGACTCACATGGGAGGATAAAGTCCCTCACTCACAAATTCTCAAGTGGACGAAGTCAACCATTATGGAAGCCATAATGGCTAAGATGCAGCTGAGATGGGTCGGTCACTTGTTCTGCATGTCTGAGCAACGAATTCCCCGACAACTCGGAAGAGATGAAACTTCATACCAAACGAATACAAAACTAATGCCTCGGACAAAAAAAAAAAAAAAAAATGACAAGCCCTCTGCAGTGAAGGAACCATTCATCTTGAAGAAGCTTGGAACCAGCCAGAGAAGAGCATAGACAACGGAGGCATAGCCAAAACAATTTTCCCAACAAACCAGGGCATGGCATGCCAACTGTGTAGCAAAGTTTTGGGACCCAGGATTGGTCTGCATAGTCACACCCGTTGGCACGAAAGACAGTGAGAAACACACCATTCCTGTGGTTATAGTAGGTGTCGTCATCTGTATCAAGACAAATTAAATGTGTGTGTGTGTGTGTGTGTGTGTGTGTGTGTGTGTCTGTGTGTGTGTGTGTGTGTGTGTGTGTGTGGCTATAATAATAACAATAATAATAATAATAATAATAACTAGAATGGTACTCAATAGAACGCATACCTCCGCAAAGGCCCATCAACCCAAATATAAAAGCATATTTAAATCTGCTAGATCCGGAATTTTATATGGATCCGCTTCAAACTGTACACATTCATAGATACCAAATCCTAAATATGCCTGATTTTTTAAATCAAGAGGGGTAGCTATTTCAAACGATTCGTAACTGGTTAGATATTTATTTATGTGGTACGAATTTATTCGTAGTACAAGAATATAATGGTTTTCAGACAATAATATGGGCAATATAAGCGTTGTTCACTCACCCAAAATGTCAACATATGGCACCCTCTTTTACGACGTTACCGCCTCATCACTTCTGCTTGTTTCATCCTCTGGCTTATTTGTCCTTTTGTCCTCCACCTCAGGAATCACTTTCACGTTGAATTTCGTCATTGGAGAGACCGTGGTGGGACATGTCTTTACTGGCCAGGTCACTGCTGACAGGTGAGTTGCCGAGAAAATGGCGTGTGGGGGGAGGGAGGTCAGGTGGGGCCAGGCATTATCCCTGCCTGGCGTTAGGTAGAGGAAGGTCTCCCACATATGCCTACCAAAAATCACCCATGAAACTTGAAAAATGAGCAGTTGATGGACCTCGCAAATGCAAAATGTATGGATACGTCATCAGGTGTCACCGTGACAAAATATGGTGATGTATCCATACGTCGTCGGGACGCCACGGGTTAAACTCCTTGACTAACTCACTTGTGACTCGCATGGGGTCAGCATCCCCGTCGCTCGATCATTTTATCTGCTATATATTGGCTCCCTTCTTGATTATCATGCTATCCCTCTCTCCCTTGTCCCCCAAGCACAACTCCAACCACTTTTAAGTAGTACAAAATCAGGCGATGCACCTCATTCTTCACTGCCCCATATCTGCCAGAAAAGTTAACATGCTCCATGAACTCAGTCTGTCCCATCACCAGTCACATTCATATGCTTGGAGTCTGCTTTGCCACACAGTGTTTGACCTCATTTCTGTCTCCTGCTTCATCCTTTTCCTCCC
This sequence comes from Coenobita brevimanus, assembly GCF_032717465.1. Classification (NCBI taxonomy): domain Eukaryota; kingdom Metazoa; phylum Arthropoda; class Malacostraca; order Decapoda; family Coenobitidae; genus Coenobita; species Coenobita brevimanus. The sequence continues at coordinate 14,600,359 of NC_137060.1, read as the reverse complement.
AACTGGTTGACATTCTCTCAGATTCCACTCACCTAGATCGGATCTGGCATACTCACGTACCAGGCCTGGCATTCTGGCTAAAACGAATTCGTTCAGCACCCAACTGTCCTCTCCGGTTTTCTGGCCGTGATCCCACCAGTATCCATGCCGATCTTGTCACTCCCATCCCCAGTGACCCTTTGCCCCCTACCTGGACATGTACAACTCCTGCTGTGCACTACACACCTTCTGCCACTGCTTCTGACCGCATACCCATCCCCTCACAGCTTTCCATCACTGAAACCCTTCACTCTGTAGCCCACACCTACCCTTCCCCTCCCGTTCACGTCTACACTGACGGTTCTGTCCTTGCCAATGGCCGGGCGGGAGCTGCTTGCATTGCCTTTACTAATTCTGCATCCCCCATCTTTTCCACCTCTCACCCCCTTCCCAACTGGGCCAGCAGTACCCAGTGTGAACTATCTGCTATATGCTCTGCCCCTGATTTCCTTTTCTCTCGTCACCTACCAGGTCTAATCATCAGCACTTCCCAAGCTGCCCTTGCCTTACTTCGCACCCCCCCACCCCTGACGCCGATCCCCTCTCTTCACCTCCTTTTATCTCGCCTTCATCAGGCTCATGCTCTTGGTCTAAGGGTTTCTTTTATTTGGATCCCAGCTCATGTTGGTCACATCCGCCACGACCAGGCAGATCGCCTGGCCTGAGCTGCCTGCAACCTCCCCCTAGCTGCCATCTGCCTCCCTGTGTCCACGACACTTGTCAGGAGAATCCTTCTCAAGGAGTCCAGGGAGGACCTAGCCCTGCATACCGATGCTGAACGTCCCACTAGTGTCACCATCCAGCACTATGACACCTACCATGGCATGAGACACACCTATGGCAAGCACCCCACACACACACACCCGCCGCTGTGATGTGGCCCTCGCCTGCATTCGCCTGGGGTATCGCTTCGCAGGGGAAATCACTGGGTGACCAACTGCCAACAGGCCATGTAAACTCTGTCACAATCCAATGGATGAAGCATTATCACATCATATCGTTACCTGCATAGTTATTGCCCCTTCAGAACCCCTGGACTCTTGTTTTCTGCCTTGTGTTACCTGCTTCATCACACATCTTGATGTAGTCGAAGACATTCTCACCCTTCACCCCAACTTCCTTTCCTTGTACTGCTCTGGCACTAGGACAATGATTGGGCATTTAGGTGTGTGTGTGTGTGTGTGTGTGTGTGTGTGTGTGTGTGTCCATGCACACGCGCACACATCAGGTGCATGTGCATGTGGTGTCCTAGTGCTGGGGTTTTGAATCAAGAGGTTATATTATAATTCATATCGTGTTTTTTTTTCTCTCCATCTACCCACCTGTGTATGTGACTATGTATATGTATCTGCGTAGGGTGTATATGTATATATATGTCTCCATGTCCATGTATATATGAATATATCATATATATATGCATGTTGCATATGTATATGTATGCATGCTTGTACACATACCCATATCTTTATACATACGTACCTATCCTGTATATGCAGTATGTCTGTTGCTACATGTGCATGAATATATACATATATGTATAGATATATACGTATATGTAAGTGTGCATATGTGCCTCTCTCTGCACATGTATGTACTGTACAGTCAGGGAGTGTTCCGCATTCCCCACCTCCCGAAGCACTTGTGTGAGACAGGTGAATGTGAAGCAGCAGCAAGACCTTTATGTCTGGTAACTGTGAGTGTGAAGGAGGGGGAGAAGGGGGATTGGGGACACAGGAGGGTTTGGTAATTGGATGGGAATCACGTATAATTCTACAATGTATGACTTGGACGCTGTGTTTGAGTTACTTTAGTACGGATAGATGACAGTATGATGCTAGCACTTTATTTAAAGAATTACATAGATGTCTGTAGAGTTAGTATTGTCAGGAAAGATATGGAAGTTTGCTGGGTTCGGACAGAGGTTTGAATGCTATCATTCCCTCTCGATTTTAACAAGAGACGTTTCCCCAGGAGATACTCGTAACGATATAACAGATATTTTTATTTTGTGTCGACTCGAAAACAAAGCCACTATATTCTCTCTCTCTCTCTCTCTCTCTCTCTCTCTCTCTCTCATTATATATTCTTGTAAATTTATTTGTCCTCTGTCATCCACTATAATATCCACCTGTGAACATTCCTAGTGTTATTCAGGTCATTATTCATCTCGAACTAGAGTCTAGGGTAGTGCAGTAATAATAAAAAATTCTATATGAGCAATTACCAGACTTTTCGTTTTCTTTGGACAGAATGACATGGGAAATCCTAATTATAAGATCAGTCTCTGTAATTATCCTTCCTATTGAACACTGCGAAACGAAGGCAAAGAAGCATACCTTTGACAATAATCATGTATCATATATGAAGTACTGTAGGCAGACTCAGAGAACAGTGGGATACCATACAAACAACATACCGCTTTGCACTTCGAGAATATGTCGGACGCATTATCATTGGCTACTGATACTGTGACGTGAGCAACTCTAACTCTCCAAACCCTCTCACCCCCGGCCACCCTCCCTCCCACTCACAGTTACCAGACGTGGGGTCTGGCTGCTGCTTCATGACTCTTCGTCGACCACCAATGCTCCGAACAGTGGGTAATGCGGAACTTTCCGTGACTGTACATACTGTACATGTGTATCTATGTACCACTTCACTTATATCAAAACATGTAATGATAATTACTGTGCCAACTTTGTACCACGTATGTATAATTGTATGCCTTTGTTCATTATTGAGCTTGTAATGATAATTCCTTCTATACCTTCTATGCCCTGTGATGCCGATTTTGTTTTTCTCATGCACCCAGCCCTGCATGGACTGCAAGGACAGTGTTCCCCAGAGTGTTGGGGCTTGTACTGAATGGTAAATAAAGAAGTTAAATAAAAAAAAATAATAATAATAACATTTGTTTAGTCAAAATTACGTATACGACAAGAATATATTGGTTTTCAAACAAAAATATAGGCGATATAAGCGTAGGTTCATTATCGGAACACTTGAGAATCGCCGATTTCTGGCACGACTGGCTCCCTGGGACTGTTGTTTCAACTCACATTCTATTTCTCAACTTATATTATACTTTTCTACAATCATTATATTATTTTCAACTTTCTATAACACTTTATCAAATATTGACAGGCCTTACTATTATAGTGAGCATAATATTATCGAATATTGACAAGCCTTACTATTATATTGAGCGTGATATTCTCGCAAGCACACAGTGTTACATTTTTATTTTCAACTTCGAGTATAGTTTTCCACAGTGGTTATAACCATTTTCCAAGCTTTTATAATTGTTGTGACTTAGTATTATAGTAAGCGTGATATTCTCGCAAACACAGTATTGCATTCTATTTTCCAACTTCCATTATACTTTTCCACCAAGATTGTTATCATTTTCCAACCTTATATAAATGATTTCACTTATATACATGACTTAGTAGTATAGTGAGCGTGATATTCTCGCAAGCACACAGTATCACATACTGAATGGCCTTACCTAGAGTATATACACACATTATCAGTAATTTAGTAGTGTGTGAAACTCCTTGAAACAGGGCTCAAGGCACAAGCCGACATTGCAATCGACACACTCGTATCTCGTATCTCTCTGCCTGTGCTCGCTCTGAGTCTGGAGTTGCTGCACACATGACAGCGGTACTGTGGTCTGGGACCGTTCTGTGTAGAGGGGATGGTGCTGAGGAAGTGGCGTCCTGTGAGGCGTAGGGGCGTCTGGCCGGCAGTGGCGATGCGGGTGCTGGGTTTGGGCCTTTCCTCCGCATATTTCCCAATTATCTCTCGGAACAGCTCCCTCACAAACCCCTCGAAAGTCTCGGAGGTTCCTGTTGTCAAGGCGTGGAGTCAGTGGCAGTTAAGGACCGTGATGTCGAGCAGGTGGAAGAAGAGTTTCTTGTACCACATCATCGTGGTCCTGGCACATTCCACACTGGAAATCATGGAGTCAGACTGGTCGACCTGCCTCATGTTCATGTTGTACTCCACTACTGACTCGAGTTTCCAAACGTGGGCCTTCCTTTGGCCGATGTATTCCACGGAGTCTGTGCAGTGCATCAGGGGGCGGTGTACCGTCGACAGGAAGGAAACTTCTCTCTTGTGGTTCCATACAGTGGCGAGGATGTTGTTTGCCTTGAAGAAAGCCACCTCATTCCCGTTGAGTTTCCTCCCGGGTTTCACTATATGACGGTGGTTTCTTTTCACAGGGCCACAGACTCTGGTGTCATGTTGGTGGAGGTACCGAGCGAGAAGAGGGCTCGTGTACCAGTTGTCCAAGTACAAAACGTGACCACGATGAAGGTAGCCTACTCTATCATAATCTTCACCACGGCCCCAGAGAGTCCTATACTCCGATCTTCTGTTATGTCTGTGCACCGGTGTACAAGACTATGTCTTGCACATACCCAGTTTTACAGTCACACATAACAAAGATCTTGAACCCAAAACGGTGTCTCTTGCTGGGTATGTACTGGCGAAAGGAAATATTGCCTCTCCACAACACAAGACTCTCGTCTATGACGAGGTCTCTATAATGATAAAATGACAAGTGGAACGTTTCCCTTAGGTGATCGAAAACAAGCCTAATTCTCCTCATTTTATCTGTTATTTGCATTTGCAGGGTCATCTGCACCATAAAAGTGGAGGCAGCTCATAATGTATTGAAACCTAATCCGACTCATAGCTTTACCAAAGAAAGGTGTGTAAGTAACTGGGTCAGTAGACCAGTAAGACGGAATTTGTCCTTTCCGTACAATACCCATGAACAGAACCAAGGCCAAAAAAAGGAACATCTCACTTACTGTTACTGGGTAATCATAGTGCTGTAAGTGTATGCTTGTCATCTCCTCACGCTCACTTTCACTGCGTGTCCTCCGGACGAAGGTGTTTGTTTGCTCCACTATACACTCCGCAAATGGCTCAGAGAAGTTAGGGTGGAAGAAATCCACCCTGTTGGAGCCTTGATGGATGTGTGTAGCAGTGCAGCCAGACCGCCACTCTGTCAAGGAGTGAATCGAGGAGAGGGTGGTGAGGGTAGTTGGGGAGATGGAGAACGGCGCCCTTCCCCATCATGCTCCTTTTACCTTTCCCTTTTCCTTTCCCCTTCCCCTTCCCTTTCCCCTTCCCTTTCATCCTTTTTCCCACATCATGGGGCTGTGGGGAGGGAGCGCAGGAATACTGCGGGGCGAAAGATGCGCTTGGGAGCGGCTCTACCTCACCTCCCCACTGCCCAGGTGCACCACGTGGGAGCGTGTGAGGTCCTCTCTCCCTACACACACCACTTTCACTTTCACTTTCCCTACCACTTCTCACTCCCACCTCTACACTGCCACCTTCCCTAGACAAAACAATAGGCCCACACTTCACATGCCTTCTTGCTCCTTCTGTTCCACATGGCAAGATCCACTCTGACCCCAACCACGTGAGAAAACCACGTTCACCTGCTCCGTCCTCCTCCTTGTGCTCGTCTGTCCCTTCGTGCACAGGATGGAGAATCGAGGTGCGTGAACATTCACGTGATCTAGCCTGGCCTTCCTCTGCCTTACGATAAGTTACATACCGCCGCTTCCTCGGGGATGGCATTTCCTCATCACTACTGCTGGTCTCCTCCTCAGGTAAAACGTAATCTTTATCGAGGACATCGTCGTCGATTGGTGAATCACTGTCCCCAGTGAATTCATCAGCTGGGTAGGCGTCCAGGACGGCTTGAATTTGCTCATCAGAGAGTCCTCGGCACACCATGTCTGTCCTGGGTAACTGCTACAAGGTGAGTGGATGAGTCACAGGTGAGCATGAGTCATGCGGGGTCAGGGAGTGTCCCCATCTGGTGGCGGTTAGAGGAAGGTGTCACGTGTCTACGCACCAAAAATCATGCTTGAAATATGAAAAATCGGTGGACTTTGCAATTGCAAAACATACACCGTACGTCATGGGGACTCAGTGTGAACAAAAGTTGCAATGTGCATCGTATGTTGTGGGTACAGGGCGGTTTAATTGCAGAGTGAACCCTCTCTTGAATTTCTCCATTTTCTCTCCTGCATTTCTTCCTCTTCTAATCAATTGACAACCTTTCTTTGTATTTCGTTAACTTGCCTTTGTGTACATATCCTTGTCTGACTGGATGATTTTTCTCTGTATAATTGTCATTTCCTGTTTCCAAACGTCTTTCCTTTTCAGGGCATGCACTCATTTCCTGATTGTTTCTTTATCGCTTGCCTTTACCAAGGTGGAGCGATAATGTCTTTGCCCGCCAATTCATCTGTATGTTCTTACCTAATTGTATCTTTACAGGAATGAGTCAAGCTCGTACTGTCCAGTGTCTTAAACCATATTTATCGTACATATCCTTAAATTTGTGAATTGTTTTGGCACACACTATTTTATTCGGTAGTGCATTCCATTGATCAATTGCCCTGTTTGGGAAACTGAATTTCCTTACGTCTTTATCACCTCTCTTCTTATGAAGTTTTTTGCAGTGTCCTCTTGCTGATGCTTCTCCATATGTTAAGTAATCATTTATGTCTATTTTCTCCTTTCCTGATATGCACTTATATAGCATTATCATGTCACCTCTTTTCCTTTTCTCCTGTAGTGTTGGTAGATTCAGTTTATTTAGTCTTTCTTCGTAGCTTAGGTCCCTTAAGCTTGGTATCCATCTTGTAGCGGCCCTTTGAACTTTTTCAATCTTGTCTATATGCCTTTTGAGATGAGGACTCCAGACTACTGATGCATATTCCAGGGTTGGTCTAATGAATGATGTTATTATCCTTCTTAGCATGTCTTCATTTATGTATGTGAATGCTATTCTCATATTTGCAAGCAGTGTATACATGTTCCGTACCTTCTCGCTGATGTGGTCAGCCGGAGATAGTCTGTTATTGATAATCACACCTAAGTCTTTCTCTCTTTCTGATGTGTATAGAGTTTTATTTCCTAACTTATAATCCCAATCAGGTCTTTTTCCACTTTTACCAAACTTGATTACATGACACTTGTCCACATTGAATTCCATTTGCCATGTACTACTCCATTCATGAAGTTTATTTAATTCTTCTTGTAGCTCTTTACAAGAGTCCGTGTTAGTAATTCTCCTTTGTATTTTTGCATCATCTGCAAACATATTCAGATAGCTGTGTGTGTGTGTGTGTGTGTGTGTGTGTGTGTGTGTGTGTGTGTGTGTGTGTGTGTGTGTGTGTGTGTGTGTGTGTGTGTGTATCTTTTACCATTATATCTCATGAACAGCTTGAGCTATCAGCACGAAACTTCAGGGTATCAAGATATGGCCAAAATCTTGGACGAGTTCGAAAATGAGCTCTCGGGGTCATGGTCAAGGTAAACAAAATGGCTGCCAAAGGTCAACTATTTTTTTTTTTAAATGTTGACCGGCTTTTGGTGGTAGGTGGTGGCGACCATCATCCATTCACTTGATGTAGTGCTGCCTACTTCTTCCTTAGCCTTTATCATTCTTTTTCTGTGCCTGCCCTCCTCTCTTTCTGTTTCTCCCATCTTTCCTGTCACTTCTTATTGCTTTTCTTTCCTTTACAGGTGGCTTTACATTGAGTGACAAGCCAAATGGTTTCCTGTAAGCCAAGGAACCATTTACAACGCTGGGTGGTAACCATATAACCAAACCATACGTGCTTCCTACGTGTCAACAAGTTGGTTGGTGGAGGGTTAGTGCCACTCTCCGTAAAACAAAAAACTCAAAGTCAAATGGCCACCTCTTACAGGACTATGGCGTCTGATAATAGATAGATAGATAGACTTCGAAAAGGTTGGGAAACAGTGTCTTAAAATAATAATGATGATGATGATGATTCCTACCTCTAGATGATTTAATTCAACTTTGTGGGGCCCTCTAAGAGTGTAGGATTAAATTCATCGCATTATCTTACCCTTCCAGTTTGAAAAGTCTTTCTAAAACTGAATAAAACATTATAGAGGCATTATTATTATTATTATTATTATTATTGTGGTCAGTGGGGGCACTAATCATCCACTCACTCGATGTAGTGCTGCTCTCGGGTGTCTGCCCTTTCCTCGTCTCCATCCTCCCTTCCATCCTCGTCTGTCTTCTTTCCTTCAGTCTTTCCTCGTCCTTCTGCCGACGGGTGACTTTACACTCCCTCTTCTGTCTTTCTTTCCTTCATTCTTTCCTCCTCCTTCTGCCTGTAGGTGACTCTAAACTGAGTGACAAGCCAAATGGTTTCCTGTACACCAGGAAACCATTTACTACACTGGGTGGTAACCATATAACCAAATATTGGCGACTGGTGGTTTACTGGGTCATTATTGCACTCCAAGCGGATTGAGGCAGTGGAGGTCTATATCCAAGGAGTGGTTAGGGTTTACTGCTCACGTAATGCCACTCAGGGATGACTGAGGCTGGTCATTCTCATCTTAAATGTCAGGACTAACTGCGTAGCCCCGGGCTCCTACGCTCCTCATGGGGCAACGTAGGACTGGATGATGGATGAATGGATGGATTATTATTATTATTATTATTATTATTATAACCAATCGCGATAACGAAGCTGGTATTGGTTTCAGTGTGTGTTTTTACCTAATTGTTCTTACCTAATTGTATCTTTACAGGAATGAATCAAGCTCGTACTTTCCCGTATCTTAAACCATTTTTATCGTACATATCCTTAAAGTTATGAATTGTTTTGGCACACACTATTTCATTCGGTAATCCATTCCACTGATCAATTGCTCTATTTGGGAAACTAAATTTCATTACGTCTTTATCGCCTCTCTTTTTATGCAGTTTTTTGCAGTGTCCTCTTGCTGATGCATCCCCATAGATTATGTAATCATTTATGTCTATTTTCTCCTTCCGTGATATGCATTTATGTAGCATAATCATGTCTCCTCTTTTCTTTCTCTCCTGTAGTGTAGGCTAATTCAGTTTTTCTAGTCTTTCTTCATAGCTTAGATCCCTTAAGTGGTACCAATCTTGTAGCGGCCCTTTGAACTTTTTCAATCTTATCTAGTTGTTTTTTGAGATGAGGACTCCAGACTACTGATGCTCCGGGGTTGGTCTGATAAATGATGTTATTATCTCTCTTAGCATGTCTTCATTTATGTATGTGAATTCTATTCTCATATTTCCAAGCAGTGTATACATGTTCCCTACCTTCTCACTCATGTGATAAGCCGGAGATAGTCTGTTATTAATAATCACACCTAGGTCCTTCTCTCTTTCTGATGTGTATAGGGTGTTATTTCCTAGCTTATAATCCCAATCAGGTCTTTTTCCACTTTTACCAAACTTGATTACATGACACTTGTCCACATTTGCCATGTATTGCTCCATTCACGAAGTTTATTTAATTCTTCTTGTAGCTCTTTACAAGAGTCTGCTTTAGTAATTCTCCTTTGCATTTTCGCATCATCAGGAAACATATTTAGATAGCTTTCATTTCCAATGTTGCTATCTATGTCATTTATATACACAAAAAACATGATTGGTGCCAGCACTGAGCCCTGTGGAACTCTGCTAGTCACTTCCCTCCATGATCGAGTAATTTCCCCTTAGTACTGTTCTCATTTCTCTTTTTATTTTTTAGAAAATCTTGCATCCAACAATACTGTATAGTTTGCCTCGGATTCCTTCTTGATGGTACAGTTTCCATAAAAGTCCTTGGTGCAGTACTTTGTCAAATGCTTTCTTGTAATCTAAATTGATACAGTCCACCCATCCTTCTCTTTTCTGTAATGTTTCTGTTGTTCTATCATACTAGCTCAACAGATTAGTAACACTGGATGTTCCTTTTCTGAAACCAAACTGTCTGTTATCATATTGTATTATTCTAGATGATTTACCCAAGCTTTTCTTATCAGCTTTTATAATACCTTGCTTACAACACTGGTTAGTGATCCTGGTAGGTAGTTGAGTGGATATGGTCTATTCCCTTTCTTGAATAAGGGAACAATGTTTGCCTTCTTCCAAATATCAGGTACTTTATCTTGTCTCAAGAATTTCTTGAAAATTAAAGAAAATTGTTTACTTAACTCCTTTGCACATTCATGTAGCACCCAACATGAAATTTCATCAGGACCATTTGCCTTTCCTTTGTCTAATTTACTTAACTCCTCCTGTATTTCTCTTTCTGATATTTATTTATCTGGTAAAAAGTGTGGGCATGCATGTTCCATATCATCCCTCTCAAAATTATTTTCTTCTGTAAAAACTGATTGGAAATTCTTATTTAGTGCTTCACAAACATCCTTCTCTTGTGTATAGGTGATCCCCTCATCCGTAATGGATTGTATTTTATCTTTTACTTTGGTTTTGCTTCTGATGTAGCTATAAAATAGCGTCGGTTGATCACTACTTTTATTTATGATATCTTCCTCAAACTTTTGGGGGATTCCCTCCTTATTCTTGAATAATCGTTTCTTGCCTGTTTATAGTTGTTATATGCTCTTTCACTGTTGTGTCTTCTGCATCTATTCCACAAAAAATCTCTTTTTTCTTTTGATTTTTTACATTCTGTATTGAACCATTTCTTTATTTTCTTTTCTGCTGCTTTGTGCTGTAGAATGTACTTCTGGACTACTATTTCATAAGGTTCACATAATTTTTTATATATACCATTTAAATCTTGTCCTCTAAGGTTCTTTTCCCAGTCAGTTTCTAAGAAGTACTTCTTTAGATCATGATAGTTTCCTTTTTATAATTTAGGCTCTTTTTGTAACCTTCATTGCTGTTAACTATGTCATAAGCAATCCTGATGTTGCAATTTAGTACTGCATGGTCGCTTTTGCCAAATGGAGGGTGATACATTAAATTGTCAATATCGTTTTCTTGCCTAGTAAATACATGATCTAGCACTGAGGGTACATCGAGTCATCTTTTTCTGGTGCATTCCCTTACATGTTGCGTTAGGAAAACTCCTGCACGAGATCCAGGAGCTTTTGGTCCCAGCAGCTTCCTTGGCTTATTATATCTAGAGTATTCCAATTTATATTTGTATTAAAATCCTCGGTTGGTGTGATTCTTTCCGATTTCTCTTCCGTTCTATGTAGTAATGATCTTTAACTCTGAATTGTATTCTCTGCCAGATCCTCATATTCGCCTCCTTCCCATGTGTTTGATCTGGGTGCCATGTACAAATTGCCTACATTACTTTCCCTTCAGATGTATTTATCTCTACTGCAATCAGTTCTACTTGTGAGGGTATATCTAGTTCTATTTCTTTGACTTTTAGATTTTTCTGTGTTAATATTATAATTCTTCCTTCTTTTTTTAAGTTCCCACCTCTTCTCCATATATTGTATTCCTCTAAGTTTAGGATGTCATTTGATATCCTTGGTGTTTTGTTTTAGTTAGGCATATTATTGTGGTTCATTTTCTTTGATATAATCATTCATCTCTAATAATTTAGATACCATTCCATCCACATTTGAGTACATCATTTTAATCATCTTATTTACATACCTGTCATGACTTGGGTCTATTACCTTCCTCCTTTTTATTCCCTCCTGTTTATGTACCACTTTCGAACATGCTATCCGATTACTTTGTAAAAAAAAAATATTCTTCTCCTCCTCTGATCTTCTCTCGTTCTTTGTTTTTGCTTCCTCCCTCTTCTCTTTTAGTAATTCCAGTTCCTCTTGAGTTAGGCATCTTTTTATCCATACATTTTTTAATTCCTCTTTTTCCATAAGTTTCTTTGCATTTTTTATTATTTCCTCCACAGTGTTTACACTCAGGAAGGTTATCTTTGGGGGCCTTGACTTATTTCTCTCATATTTCCCTAACCTTTTGTGTTCCTCTATGTCTTTATTACAGATTTCCTCTGATACTTCCTTCAGTATGCTCATTACATTTGCCATCTCCTTTTTGTCTCACGAGATCTTGTTTTTTACTTCTTCCTCTTCTATACCAGTGATTACTATAGATTTGTTGTTATCTGCTGAATCTCTGACCAATTTAGGATTGTTTTGGATTATTCTTTTCACTTCCTTTTTAATGCTTTTTTCTTCTACCCTTGTTTCTAAGGCCCTGTCCACACGAGCGGGCAATGCCTGATGGGCACTGCCCGCTGAGCGTATATCCCTCGCTTCTTTAGCAGTGTTACCAGATCAAACAGTTTCTGGCAGCCATTGGTCACTATTGAGCACACTTGTTTTGTTGTCCACACGGCAAGCATTGCCTCAACAACGGGCAAGGGTGTTATAGATAGTTTGCCAGTGGTTTCCCTGCTTATGACGTCATCTACGATCGAGCCCGCCAGCCATCTTCTAAATGTGTGAATTGTAATGTGATTTGGTATCAATGTTTGCCCGTCGGGCAATGCCCGCTCGTGTGGAGGGGGCCTAAAGTCCCGTCCACACGAGCGGGCAATGCCCGCGGGCACAAGCGAGCAGTTTGCCTGTTGACGGGCTCACCGCTTGTGCCCGCGGGCAAATGCGTAAATTGCCACGAGCAATTTACGCATTTGCCCGCGGGCACAAGCGGTGAGCCCGTCAACAGGCAAACTGCTCGCTTTTGCCCGCGGGCATTGCCCGCTCGTGTGGACGGGGCTTTAGTCTTTCTTTACTTTCACCGTTTCAGCATAAGTGGTTTCCACATCATTTTTGTGGCTTTGCACCACTTCATTCACCTGTGTTATCTTCTCAATATCTGTAAGCAATCTGATCTAGCATATTGCTTACTTGCCTAACTGTCTCTGTATCATTTTTTAACTCTTCCATAATACTCTTGTGGTTGACTACTGTACTTGCCATTTCACTAATTTTCCTTCTAAGTGAACCCACTTCTACTGTCAGTTCATCTGTTGTTATGTCTTTCATATTGGTTTCCTTTCCTAATTTTTCTATTTCTTCCTTCTGCAAGTGCAACTGTTTCTTAATTTCATCCATTTCATTGTTCTTTTAAGTCTCCATTTCAACCAATTCTTGGTAGAAATAGTCATCCTGCTTTCACCCTTTATCCCTTTTCTTTTCCAAATTTGCTTTACTAAAGTAGGTGGCCGTCATGCGGTACTAAGAACACAGATACTACTTACAACATTCCCTGGTGCAGAATCGCAGACAAAACAACTGATCAGCTGATTTTGTGCATTCTTGTGCTACTTTGTTTTCTTTTCTATTTGAACTACAGTCTTACTTAAAACTTCTTCCTTTTATAACAGAACACCATTCAGTCTAACCTGGTACAGAGCTTGACTCATATAAAGATACTAATTTAGGTGTAGCCACTGGCCAGGTTTGGCCAGGTACGGAGTGATGCTGATGTGTGTCCGCTCTGCTCGGCGCCTTGCGTGTGTACTGTATGTGTGTGTGTGTGTTAGCATTATAACTTTGCAACCGCTCAAGATATCATCACAAAAATTTACAAGTGTGTAGTAGGAAAAAAAAGCGATCACGAGTTCGAAATTGGTAAAATTGGTCAAGGTCTGTCTGTCTGTCTGTTACCACAATAACTTTGCATCACTCAAGATATCATCACAAAAAATTAAAGGTGTGCAGGAGGGATGAAAATCTCTTACCAGTACTGTTTTCAGTTTGTCTGTGTGTGTGTTGGCACGATAACTTTGCAACCGCTCGATATATAATCACAAAATTTTGCAGGTGTGTGGTAGGGATGAAAATCTCCTGCGAGTTCGAAATTGGTAAAAGTAGGTCAAGGTCTGTGTGACTGATACCACGATAACATCTCAACCGCCCAAGATGTCACAAAAATTCACAGATGTGTAGTGGGAATGAAAATCTCCTACGAGTTCGAGATTGGTTAAAGGAGGTCAAGGTTGAGGTCAATCTCCAAGCTCCGCTGGATATATATCGGCCCGTGGCTAGTGGGATTCCTCCCTTGCGGAGGCTCTAGTTATTATTATTATTATTACTGTTCTTTTTATTATTATTATTATTAATTATTATTACTTTTATTATTATTATTATTAATTATTATTACTTTTATTATTATTATTATTATTATTAATTATTATTACTTTTATTATTATTATTATTAATTATTATTACTTTTATTATTATTATTACTGTCATCATTATTACTGTCATCATTATTACTGTCATCATTATTACTGTCATCATTATTACTGTCATCATTATTACTGTCATCATTATTACTGTCATCATTATTACTGTCATCATTATTACTGTCATCATTATTACTGTCATCATTATTATTATTATTATTATTCATTATTATTACTTTTATTATTATTTTTTTCATTAATTATTATTACTTTTATTATTATTATTATTATTATTATTATTAATTATTATTACTGTCATTATTATTATTATTATTACTGTCATTATTATTACTGTTCTTTTTATTATTATTATTATTAATTATTATTACTTTTATTATTATTATTATTAATTATTATTACTTTTATTATTATTATTATTATTATTATTATTATTATTACTAATACTTTTATTATTATTGTTATTATTATTATTATTATATTATTATATTATTATTATTATTATTAGTAGTAGTAGTAGTAGTAGTAGTAGTAGTAGTAGTAGTAGTAGTCCATCCATCCATCCATCATCCAGTCCTACTTCGCCCCATGAGGAGCGTAGGAACCCGGGGCTAGGCAAGATGGTCCTGACATTTAAGATGAGAGTGACCAGCCTCACTCATCCCTGAATGGCATCACATGAGCAATAATCTCCAACCATCCCTTAGATATAAACCTTCACCGGCTTGTAGTAGCTGCAGCAGCAGCAGCAGCAGTAGCAGCAGCGGCAGTAGTAGTAGTAGTAGTAGTAGTAGTAGTAGTAGTAGTAGTAGTAGTAGTAGTAGTAGTAGCAATAGTTGTACACTGGTGGCTGTAACCCCAGGATCATCTGAAACATCAACCCAATGGACTGTAGGCTGAAGTTGTCTTTTCTCTGCAATCCACAATCCTCTTTTGGCGGGATAATGGAGCTGAAGGACGTTATAATAACCTAGCAGCTCCATTCCCCCCCCCCCCGTCACACCAGTGCCCCCACATGAAGGCGTCCCTCTTCCTCCTTTTCTACACTCTACCGCTCCCCATCCTTGGGTTGGAAAGAGGTCAGGATGATGATAATTATGATGACGATACCTTAACATTCTGTTATAATATGTTGTCTGTATTAACGTCAACATGACCTGCACTGATAACGTAGTCCAGGTAGCAGTGATTAGTAGCTGTGGCAACAAGTTCATCTGAAAAAATGGAGAAATGGAGTTCCCTCGAGCTAAGCCCTGTATTGGACTATATAGCCCCGCTAGGGTTACAGGAGGGAGCTACCCCTCCCGGCACGGCAGCCCGGGCGAGGCTTGAACTTGCAATCCCCCGATCACAAGTCCAGCGCGCTACCACTGTGCTACCGCGCCCCCCTAAGTTCATCTGAAACGTGCGCCAGGTGGACTGTAGAAAGTTCTCCTTCTTCCACAGCCAACAATCCTCCTTTCTGGGGATAGAGAAAGGAGTGAGGGACACGGTGTCACACCATGAAGGCGTCTCCCTCCTGCATTATCGGTTTCGTACACGATGAATACTGAAGTGTATTGCACAGAATAAGTCACTAAGGAAGAGTTGTTGCGGAATCTGAAGCGTCCCTTGGAATGCGATTTTAATATATGTCAGAAATAATGAGTGACCCCATAAGCCGATGAGGTGTAGCTGTGAGGTAGGAATGAGTCTCCTTGATAACCATAGCCGGTTTATTTTCGTTTGGCAACGATCTCAAAGTTGCCCCTATCAGCACAATTGATGTCTAAGTGCAGTCAGAATGAAGAGTGGCTTTGACAATAGTGGAATTGCTTTTTCTGACGGAAGTGGGCTACTCCCACAGCTTGAATTCTAGGTAATGTGGAAGCAATAATAATCAGTGAGCCTTAGTTGTCAATTAGGAACGATAGGGTGACGGCGATAAAGATGATGATGATGATTGTCACGATTCAGGTCAGGTAATTGCTAGGATTATATATTAACGATAATTAGCATGTTCGTGACTCCAGTGTTCTTATAGAAAAGACCCTCCGATATCATGCACATCGTTAATTGGGTACTGAAAGAACAGATGTGAAGAATTGATTTATTACAATCAAGAGCATTACCCATATTAATAACAACAAATATCACTTAAGCCCTATAATCCTTAACCTAAACCTTAATACTAAGAATCAGTAGCAAAAGAACAGATCTGCACATGACAAGGTACACAATACCTCTGGACTTCAGGGTGCATGTCCGCAGGTGTTTCAATACACCTGCATTACACTGGGTATGGGTGAGGTGGATAGAGGCACGAGTGAAACGAGTGGCTGGAGCACTGATAGCTAAGGCGAGGTATGGTAATGTGAGTGGGTAGACAGCAGACATCACAACACCACTTCCCACACGTACAGCTTAGGTGAAGTAATGGAAGTAGGCTCCATACAAAGCTCCGCAATGGAGAGGGAACAGCTGCCTACCACTCACTGCCAGTGCTGGCCCCCCTATGTCCGTGTTCTCCACTCCAGTCCAGTCATCGCCACCCCTCAACTCCCGCCTCATCCAGTCCCGAAGCATCCAGTCCAGAGTTGAAATAACATGTATTAGAGGCAGCATAGAACATTCAAACACTGACTTGACAATACCCCTTTGACAATAGAACTTACATTCATGTTAAGTTCTCACAAAACATTTATAAGCAAAGTGCAGATGACATACTGCATTACAACTACTCTCCTATAGTACGTGCCAATTTATGTTCACATTGTATCTCTCTGAAATAGCATCATAGGCCTCAAAATCCACACAACACATACCAACATGATCTAACATGTCAGAATGCTCAGCACGGCTTAAATAATCTGCTCCAATATTCTCGGCTCCCTTGATATACTCTGTGGTATATTCAAATTGTTGCATATAGAGTGCCCACCTCATAATGCGAGAGTTTCGGTTAATTGTAGTTTTCAGGTACTGTAATGGCAAGTGGTCCGTCTGAATAACGAACCTTCGACCATAAAGAAATTGATAAAACTTACGAACCCCTTCAATTACAGCCAACAATTCCCTTTCCACAGTACTATAGTTTGAGCTCTGCTTTCTTAAGCTTCCTGCTTGAATATGCCACAGGCCACAGCACCTCATCGTGATACTGCATTAGGATAGCTCAGATTCCCACTCCAGAAGCATCTATCCTTAAAATAAAGTCCTTACACATATCTGGAAGTTTAAGAATGGGATTACTTGTGAGCTTAAACTTTAAAGTATCAAACGACCTCTGTTCTTGTTCAGTCCATGTAACTTCATTTGGCATATCCTTCTTCGTTAAATTAATTAAGGGTTCTGCTATAACTGAATAATTAGGAATGAAATCTCTGTAATAGCCAGAAAGTCCAAGAAATGAGCGAACTTGTTTCTTTGTCTTAGGTGGCAAGGCTTTAGTGATCTTCTGAATCTTGTCACTTTGTGGCTTACAGATTCCTTTTCCAACTATATGTCCAAGAAAGTTTATCTCTGACTGACCAATTTCACATTTAAGTGGATTTATCTTTAGCCCAGCTTCTTTTAGGTGTAACAGAGTCTGTTCAATGTGTCGGAGATGTTCCTTAAAAGAGCATGAGTGAATCAAAATATCATCTACAAATACTTCAGCACCTTCTAAGCTTCCCAAAACTTCCCTCATAACTCTGTTAAAAACAGCAGGAGAATTACACAAACCAAATGGTAGAACATTAAAGTGGAATAATCCCTTACTTGTACCAAAAGCAGTGTATATTCTACTATTTACATGCAGAGGGATCTGCCAGAATCCCTTTGATAAGTCTATCTTAGAAAAGTATCTAGAGTGGGCTAATTTAACCGTTATATCTTCTTGTAAACACATGGGTTCAGCATCAAACTGAATCACTTTATTCAGCTTTCTGAATCACCACATATTCTAACACCGCCATTTTTCTTTTTGACTACAACAACTGGACTACTGTATGGAGAATCAGACTTCTCTATAATCCCGGCTCTCTCCATCTGGTCTAGTTCTTCGACTACAGCACTCTTCAGATTGTGAGGCACATGGTACGGTTTACACCTGATTAGTCTGTGGTCTGTTAGAACTATTTCATGAGGTTTAACATTGGAAAGTCCTGGAGTGTTTGAAAAAACATCAGAATAATGATCCAGTAATCCACGTACCTCTTCCTTTTCCGCTAGTGATAAACACTCTGAAAGTGTGACATCAGACAAAACCGTCAAGGATTCTATCTCTGGCAGTAATAACTGCCCAACCTCTTCAGACTCTTGCATTACCACTGCCGCACAATCCTGAAGTTCATTAGCAGCTGAAACATTAACATGGTTAGGAAGACATTCTTCTTCCTCATCTTCCTCATACTTCTTTAACATGTTAATATGGAACTTCTTTCTCTTTCCACCAAAGTCTATTACATAATTCAATGCTGACGAACAATCTAGTACAACATAGGGTCCCTTCCACTGCATAAGTAGCTTATTCCTGTCACTTGGAAGCAATAGCAGTACCCTGTCTCCCACTTTTAACTTTCTGTCAGAAGCCTTCCTTTTATAATAGCTTTTGTCCAATTCCTGTGCCTTCATTAATTCTTCTCTAGCTAATCTACACGTTTCCTCCAGTCGCTCAGCTAAATCAATGACATATTTGTAAGTGGTTACACTTTCTGGTGTGGTCACAGTTCCATCCCAGATTTCCCGTAGAACATTCAGTGGACCCCTAACTGTCCGACCATAAACTAAATCAAAAGGAGAAAACTTTGTGCTCGCCTGAGGGGCTTCTCTGTAAGTAAATAAGAGTGGAGCAAGGTACCTTGGCCATTCCTTTGGAGCTTCTTTACACATACGTCTAAGCATATTCTTTAAGGTTCCGTTAAACCTTTCAACCAAACCATTCGACATGGGATGATATGGGGTGGTTTTCAAAGATTTGATAGACAAAAGTCTATTTACTTCAGCCATCATTCCTGACGTGAACTGGCTACCCCTATCTGAAAGTACTTCATTTGGAATGCCTATCCTAGGATAAACATCAATCAGGGCATCCGCTACAGTTGTGGTCTCGATATTTGGTAAAGCTACTGCCTCTGGATATCGTGTGGCAAAATCAACCAACGTAAGAATATATCTTGCACCATTGCATGCCCTGGGTGTTATTGGTCCAATTATATCCACTCCTACTCGTGAAAATGGCACCTCAATCACTGGGATGGGAGTAAGTTTTCCTGGCTTCACACTGCCTTTGTTTACCGTTCTTTGGCATTTGTCGCATGACCTGCACCACCGTGTTACATCAGATACCATTCCTGGCCAGAAGAATGAAGCTTGGATCCTGTCTAATGTTTTTGTCTTCAGGTGTCCACTCATGATGCTTTCATGTCCTAGTTTAAACACTTGCTTACGATGTCCTCGGGGCACTATTAGCTGTTCTTTTACATCACCTCTGAATTCTGTTACTCTGTATAATCTTAGGTTTCTCTCTATAAATTTAGAAGTCCTCCCCTTTGATTGAAATGTTGTTCTTGTAAAAATATGTTTTCTCACAGAATTTAAGGATTTGTCACTCTCCAAAGCCTTTAAGAATTCAGAAGTAGACACAAAATCACACTTATTCACCTTTAATGGTTGTGTGGGTTGCTCACCTCGTCGAGTTTGTCCCCTGGTTACAGCAGAAACACAGCTTTCATCCTTAGTCGGCAGTGAATCTTCATTCGAGGAAGAAACAGGAGATTTTTCACTAGCCTCCGATGTCTTGCCAGTAGTCACCGCAGATCCCGTCGTGCTACCAGTTGCCGAACTTTCTGCCAAACTACTAGTTGCTGTGGGCGAGACCTGTTCTAATGAAGGAGCATACGTTCCTTTACGAATTCCACCCACAACTAGGTCATTCACAGGTGACTGGCATACAGCTGCTTGCACAGTCCCCTTCAACCAGGGAGAGTCAATCCCTACCTTTACCTCTGGCAAGATCACTACTGTTCCAGTGGCCAATTTCAGTCTTAAGGTACGACCCGTATAATGTTCTGGGGTTACTAGCTTCTCTGCCACAAGACGTAATGTTGCTCCACTATTAAGCATGGCAATCACTGTGTGCCCCTTCACACTACCAGTAGCCAGTGTTAAGCAGTCATCGTTCTTAAGATTACGTAATTCACTGGAGACAGTACCACATACATTTAAGTTACCTTTACCAGATAACTTAGACTTAGCATTATCATTCAAATGACAGTTATTTCTCCTGTGACCTGGTTTTCCACACAACCAACACAAACCTGTTTTCCTTCCCTTTTCGTCCTTTCCAGTAGATGGTCCTGCTTGAGGAGGCTTAACTGTGTCCGTTTTCTCCTCTCCATCTCCTGATTGGCTTCATCTTATTCGTGCTGGCAGGGTGTCCGTGGGCATCCATCCATCGATCAGCTTCCACTGCACATTCTTCCAAACTACGAACATGGCGCTCCTCTAAAAAAGTAGTTAGTGGAAGAGGACACAGTTTGATAAATTCCTCCCTCACTATTAAGTCCGTTATTCCTTCGAATGACTGTACACATCTGTCTGCTTCAACCCACTTGATGAAATGTTTTTTCAACCTGCATATTAACTGTTGAGCAGACTCACCTTCCCGAAACTTAGAAGTAAGAAATCTTTTTCTGCATCCCTCCGATGTAACATCGTACCCCTTCAGTAAAGCAGCCTTGAACTTACTAAAATCTGCCACCACATCGTCTGTGAACATATGGTACATCTCAAGTGCACGTCCTGTTAAGAGAGATGCTAAAGCAGTAAGCCAAATAGCACGTGACCTTCCAGCATCTTCTGCTACTCGCTCGAAACGAGAAATGAAGGTGTTAATATCATCTTTAGACTCTTCAAAAGCTGGCAGTTTTGGTGGGTGCACCACATTGGTAACTGGCTGAACAGCAGTACCAGCCGCAGCAGCACTGGCAGCGGCAGCAGCTTTAGAAGCTTCAATTTCAGCTTCTAGTTTTAACCTCTGTAGTTCCCTCTCGGCAGCCCTTCTTTCCCTTTCGGCTACCTGCATTCTCTGCCACTCCCCTCTAACCCATTTATGCAGTTCTTCACCAGAGTAACCTAACAGCGAGGCCTCATCATGCAGAGCTTTGATGCTCTTTTCCTTATTCATGGTTTTCAGGAACAAAGGTTCAAGCAATACCTGTATAACGTATGCACAATATCAGTCGGGTCCCTGTTCGGGCGCCAATTTGTCACGAGTCAGGTCAGGTAACTGCTAGGATTATATATTAACGATAATTAGCATGTTCGTGACTCCAGTGTTCTTATAGAAAAGACCCTCCGATATCATGCACATAGTTAATTGGATACTGAAAGAACACATGTGAAGAATTGATTTATTACAATTAAGAGCATTACCCATATTAATAACAACAAATATCACTTAAGCCCTATAATCCTTAACCTAAACCTTAATACTAAGAATCAGTAACAAAAGAACAGATCTGCACATGACAAGGTACACAATACCTCTGGACTTCAGGGTGCATGTCCGCAGGCGTTTCAATACACCTGCATTACACTGGGTATGGGTGAGGTGGATAGAGGCAAGAGTGAAACGAGTGGCTGGAGCACCGATAGCTAAGGCGAGGTATGGTAATGTGAGTGGGTAGACAGCAGACAACACAACACCACTTCCCACACGTACAGCTTAGGTGAAGTAATGGAAGTAGGCTCCATACAAAGCTCCGCAATGGAGAGGGAACAGCTGCCTACCACTCACTGCCAGTGCTGGTCCCCCACTGTCCGTGTTCTCCACTCCAGTCCAGTCATCGCCACCCCTCAACTCCCGCCTCATCCAGTCCCGAAGCATCGAAACATTGAGTTGAAATAACATGTATTAGAGGCAGCATAGAACATACAAACATTGACTTGACAATGATGATGATGATGATATGTCTTATTGTTACCGTGCTATAAATAATTCAAATGGAAATTTTATCTACATCTGGAAAAGCTATTTACTGCAATCATACAACTGTCGTGCTATCCCATTATGTAAGTCTTTCCAATGGGAGGATAATTTTTCCATTGAGGATGATGTATGTTGTACCACATCGAAGCGAGGTACTTCCTCATCGTACTTCATTTTTATTCAGTTTATTTTCACAATGCTACATTTCTTATTGTGCGGATATCAGCAGGATTTTAATGAAATAGGTTTGCCCTACCTTGGTTATAGTTAAATTTGCCGGCAGACGACATTGCCCAGGGACAGTACCCGGGTCTGGCCAACTACCATCTCCAGTCATCATTTACTGTACAGTCAAAGAAATAATTACCTCTTCAGTTCCATCTGAAGAAAACTTACAACTGGCAAAATGGGTAAATTTTTACTTTAGTCCCACCCTGCCATATTTTCTCAAGAGTTTCAGAATGCAATGTTTTATAGTGTTTCTCATGTGAATCTGATAGTCATTTCTGTCGCAAATCACTCGTTTTCCGTAAATCCCCCCCCCCCCCCACTGTACCAAGGTTATTGGGGGAATACGAAGAAAACGAGTTATTTTCACTGAAAATTACCACCAGAATCACATGAATAACACTAAAACATTGCATTCTGAAACTCCTGAGAAAGAATAATGGGGGACCTGTGGGAAACCATGGTTTTGGGTGGGGGAAACACGGAAAATCGAGTGATTTCCGACTGGAACAGGTATCCAAATCAAACGAAAAACACTAAAATCCTTCGGAAAAATATAATTTTCAGCTCCTTGAGTTCGTGTTTCCTAACTGGGGGGCTTTGCCCCCCAGACCCCCCAGCCCTGGCCGTGTTTCCTAACTGGGGGGGTTCGCCCCCCAGACCCCCCATGACATTAACCTAACCTAACCTAACCTATCCTAGGGGAATGCTTACCTAGAGATCAGAAACTGTGCATTTGCACAGCACCTTCCCCTTACTCTTCCTACTTTTTTTTTTCTCCACCGGCCACAGTAAATCGGATGAGGTACACGTTTAAAGTTTGACCACCAACCTAACCTAAGCTAACCTACGTAGCCTAACGTAACCTAATCACGTACCTTAACTCTCCTCGTCGCTGGACTGATCGTCGTTGCCTTCAGGTCCAATCGGCACTCGGAGAGATGGAGCAGCGTGTCCAGTTGACTGAGGAATGTACATCCTGGCAGCAGTGATGAGGAACTGGTGAAGTTTTCTGTCTTGAAATTCTTGACAGAACAAGTAGCGCCCAAGGTACTGGCGCAGGTACTTGGCACGAATTCCCGGACGCTTCACCCACTCCTTAACGTCCCTCCACAGCCGTTCGACATTCTGGGTGTGAATGGCACTGTTGTCTGGGTCCACGAAGTTCACACTGTGGTTCACAGAGGCATGAACATAGTTCTCCTTGTCCAGAACGTCATAAGCTCGCCACCGATCACTGTAAATAACAGACCCTTCACGTATAAACTGTTTAATGATGGGCACGAGCGTTTCCCGGTTCCGCTGGAGGCCTGCCTCACCGTCAAGGAGGGGAACAATAAAACGTCGTTTGCTGACTCGTTCTATTCCTCCAAAGAGCCAGACCTGGGAAAGAGCTCGTCTAACGTTATGTTTTCTTCTGACGATGAGTGTTTCATCAACCTCAACCTCAACTCCTGGTCCACCAATGGGGTCTTGGTGATGAAACCAAAACTCGGTCACCTCGCTACAAAAAGACCGCCAGTCGACGCTCGTTCGTCTTGAAAGGTTGAGGTTTTCAAAAACGGCGTTGTGCTCCCAGGTCTTCTGCAGCCACAGATTGATGAATCCTAGAATTTGCCAAGGCTGACAATGGCTTCCTTCCAGGAAAGTTCCTTTATAATCAGTAGTTTCGAAGCCACAATTCCTTCTCTTCTTGGTTTTGGGGAGAAGGTATTTCCTGGTGCACCTCCAAACTTTTTTGTCCTCCCTGTAACTGCACACGATGTTGCACCTAGGACATCTTACTTCTTTCGGCAGTATCCCGTGGTTTCGAAAAATGTTAAGGCTGGCCGCGTTATCTTTGTGTGTTTCTTTAATAACATCAAAGAAACTTGGGGAACAACCTTCACAAAGCACAGCCATCGTGTCACTGAATCAGTTTTGAGTTTAAACAGACTTTCCCGCTCAGTCAGACTTTCAAGCGCGGGCTCGCATGTGATTGGCTTGAAATGACGTAATGGAATGTGATTGGCTGAGTTAAGCTTTAGTTACCAGAATCTGGCAGTAGGTGGCAGGACCAGATGTTTACTCCATGTTGGCTCCTGGATCCTTCATATAATTAAGAAAACTAACATATATCTCGGAAAGTATTTATTTGCGACGGATGTTTACTGAGAAGAAAATGATGTACTCAATACACCCGACATATAGAGGTAAGCCCCATTATCCAGTGACATGGTGGGATTAAAGTAAAATAATACCGCAAAATGCAATGAAATCGCTACCTCTGCTGGTGCGCGTTCTAGATGGTTCGATTTTTCCGCTGCTATGTATTCTCTAACCTTTGGGAAGATACTTGTGCTGTGCCTCGGTCTGTACCACCGCAGCCGCCATAGGTATGGGGTGTCCTTCAGCTTTTTCATCCCTACAGTTCTTTGGAATTTAAGTGACAGTGTCTGAAGATGGGGGTTCAAAGGCTCAGTATTACAGTGAAAATGGTGATGGATAATTTCAGTATCGATAGGAGCCACCACAATGGTAAAATAAATAATTGTCATAAATTTTGTCACTGATCATCATCATCATCATCATCATCATCATCGTCCATCATCTGACATCCAGTATCCATTATCTATCATCCGTTATCTACCATCCATCATATAATATCATCATCATCCACTATATATCATAATATCCATCATCTATCATCATCATCATCATCATCATCATCATCATCATCATCATCACATCCATTTACTTGCCATTCAAGACGAGTTTATCAGTTTAGGAGAGATTATTGGAACCGGGTGGGTTAGATATAGCCATCATTAACACTAAAAAGAACCTCCTTGAACCTGAATAAAAATCATCTTGAGGTGGCAGGGACCGCTTAACAACACTTCATCGTTCCGAAGTCAGTTTTACATGTTAGAAGCGTTAATGCGTTGATGATAATGATAGGATAAATCTATCGAACTGTCTATTGCCAGATGACTTACTCCCGTAGGGGCTGGTCATGAAAAAATCGCCTCCACGTCGGCCTGTCCTCAGCCATTTTGACTGCTCTCCCTCCAACTCACACCCTCGTTTTTCATGTATCTATTCACTCCATCTCTCTATCTCATCTCTGGACTCCCTCTCCTTCCTTTACCCTTCACCTCACTCATGTATAGTCTTCTAGCCAGTCTTTCATCCTCCATCCTCTCTATATGACCAAGCCATCTAAGAATATTTCTGTTAGCACTTTCAAATTCATCCACATGAACACCACAGCTCTCTCTTATTTCCTCATTTGTTTGTTACATTTTCAGTGTAACTCCACATGCTCCTCTCATATAACTCATTTCCACTTGTGTCCTTTCAGCAGGGTTCAAGTTTCACTTCCGTATGTTGAAGTTGGGAAAAAAGTGTCCTGCAGCAACTTTTTAGCTTCCATGCCCACTTCCATATTCCTCATCACTGCTTTCAGTGAACCAGAAACCTTCTTCCCTGCTGTGTCGTTACAATCACTTCATCTTCTAAACTTCCATCCTTACTGATCACACGACCTAAGTACTTGACTGAACTCATATTCTTCATTTCCTCACCATCCAGCCTCACTGTGTATGCTGTGAATTTGTTTCTCTCAAAAGCCATAGCTTTACTCTTATGTACATTTGCATTCAGATTCAGTTTCCTACATATTCTCTCAAGCTCATTAAACCAAACCTTGCACCACACACTCCTCTTCACCTAACAACACAGAATGGTCAGCATAACACAAGAAGTTTCCACACCGTACTCTTTCTTATTAGAGACACTCCAACATCCACAGACGTAAATACTGTTAAAGAAATCTATCAAACGGCTTGTTTTGCTGGGAAAATTAAGTTATTAAAGGATCAGTTGAAGTAACTGGAGATAAGGGGTCATTCTGTTAGGCTAGGCTGCTCCTTTACCACCCCTTTCATACTTTTGTTCGTTCATCATTACTTGGCTCAGATTTTAGTTCTTTTGTATCTTATTTCACTTACCTCAGGTCCAAGTGAAGACACACTGGCTCTACATCCTTTCCATAATACTGTACTTCTTGACTATCATGACATTCTTTTGTTGACCTTTTGCTACAACTCAGCGTTCAAGGTGGAAAAATGGTAATTTTTAGGTCAAATTAGAGTAAAAAGAGAACAATTATCATTTAGAGATTTCTCTTTAACCCCTTCAGCTCCAGGACGCAATTTCTTTACGTTCTTCCTATCACTTGACCATTTTATTCTACCTGGGAGAGAATTTTCAAGGTGTAAGAAATGTCTACTGCCTTTATTAATTCTTTCTCTAAAGATGCGACACTGTTTAAGGCAGCAGCTGCAACAAAAGCTACAAGCTCAGAGATACGCCAGTTATTGTGAGATACTCCATGGGTAACTCGAAGTGATGGAAATTGGAAGATCTTGGAGACTTAATGGGTTACCTTAGATTTATCAACTGGCTGGAGAGCAAACAACAGGAAATAGTCTTACAGATAGGATTGATTCCAGGAGATGAGTTGTTAGATGTCTGAAAAAGCGATAAGAGAAAGACTGGGATCAAGACTCACTCGCTAGGCAAGTACTCGCACCTCAAGCACTCACACCGCGGACAGAACTGTAAAAATCTTTCATACCTCTACTACGTCATCGGATTCCTCACGTTCACGACCGACTACCAGAGGTAAACCTAGCACTGTCCATTCCTACTTATGGCACCGATCACCAGCAAGCGGTCGTGACCAGTCCAATGTACAATGGGGCAAACATTGCGGTTAAGCTGGTTATTGAGAATCAAGCTGTTATCACAAACAAGGACGGAACCACTCACAACGGCGACAGCACACATCTTTGCGATTGCATTGTCCTACTTGCAAATGTCATCAGGACAGTACTACTCACACCACTGATGAGTGTCGTTATCTTGTGAGCCACCGGTCGGGGTAAGAGGGGCGCCCTTATCAGAAAAATGTCACATAAGAACAGAAAATCAACTTCCCATTCGCCAGGTAGGGCCTCTAACTTCTTTAGGCATTGTTATGCTGAGAAGGAGTGAAGGGGTCAAGACATTATTTTTCATGGACCTAGGATCAATGGTAAATTTAATCCGGAAACCTCTCTAAAGCCCCAGTCACACAGTCATGATAATCATCACGATAGCACTACTAATAGCGGTTATAGCGCTATCGTGACACTTCCTCGTGGTCTTTCATAACGTATAGTGACGGTCTTAGCACATTCTTGGCCATCACAAAAAGTTTGTGCTTGCACACAAATAATCGGGAAATTGAATTTTGTACCCAGCGTAGCAATGTCGTGACGTTATTGTTACGTGCATAGGTCTATCATGACGCTATCGTGATCATCGTTGGTCTGTCGTGACATAATCATGATGGAAAAATCGTTTCGATGACATCACAACAGACTCAAGTTTGCGTCACTACAGAGCTAATAATTCTGATAGTTGTTTGACGGTTCAGAATAATGCGTGACGATGGACCTAATAAAGGGTCACGTTCACGCTACATGTATGGCGTATGTGTCATGACAGACCTAAAAATACGTCACGATAGTGTCATGACAGGGCTAGGTAGTCGTAGCATCGGCTGTGACATGGCACCAGCATGGGCACACGTGGCAGAGCAGCGTCACCACACCAACAGACCACTCGGCGCTCATCAGTCCACGGTCTGCCTTTATGCCATTCACGCTCTCTCTCTATATATACTATATACTGTATATATATACAGTATATATATATATATATATATATATATATATATATATATATATATATATATATATATATATATATAGAGAGAGAGAGAGAGAGAGAGAGAGAGAGAGAGAGAGAGAGAGAGAGAGAGAGAGAGAGATATGGATATATATATATATATATATATATATATATATATATATATATATATATATATATATATATATAGATAGATAGATAGATAGATAGATATAGATATATATATATATATAGATAGATAGATATAGATATAGATAGATAGATAGATAGATAGATATAGATATATATACTTTATAATACTATATATATATATATATATATATATATATATATATATATATATATATAAACCATATATATATAATATATAATACTCTATAATACTATATAATACCTCATATATATTATATTTACTATATATACTATATATATTCAAAATATATAGACGATATATATTATATATAATACTATGTGTGCTATATAGATAGATAGATATAGATATAGATATATCATCTCATCTCATCTCATCACCCGTTTGAGTGACCTCTGCAGGATCGGCCTATCCCGACCGAACTAGGGACGATACAGCCAATGTATACCAAGTGGCTTAGGCTGTCTGGTAGAGATTGTATGTAGGGTGAGAAGTGTTTATAAGTGTAATTGTAGTGTTGGAGTGGCTTTGGATGTGTGTAGTCTGTGAACCAAGTGTAATCGGTCCATGCAAGCCGACTGGGTGCAAGCATACTTTATAGTATGCGACACTGGATCAACCACAGCACCCCTTATGTCCCCCAAGCAGTATGTGGCCAGAAGAATGCTCTCTGGCGGGGCGCGAACCCCCGTTCTTCAGTGTACAAAAACACACACTTTACCACAGAGGCTCCACATATATATATATATATATATATATATATATATATATATATATATATATATATATATTACTTTATAATGATATATATACTTTTGTCTAGAAATATTTTGTTTCTTTTTTGTCACAGATTAATGTACGGCACATATTCATCTAATGGGAATTATTTCCGCCTGTGGGCGACACTTGTGACTCTATCTTGACACCTTCATGATGCCATCGTGACTATGTCGTGCTCATCGTGGCTTTGTCATGATGGGAAAATGACTGTTAAAATTGAAAAACCCGCTAACCATGACGCCGTCATTGAGCTGTCATGATTCAATTGTGACGATATTAAGACCGTCATGACCCATACTTAGCTCCGTCATATGGGTGTCGTTCAGCTATTGTGACAGACGATAATTGTGGTCAAATATCATGGCAGTGCCAATAATTTGATTCGTAGCGTTATCGTCATGATTATCGTGACTGTGTGACCGGGGCTTAAACAGCATTAGGAGAACGATTTGAAAGGTCTGGGTCCTTGAACCACCTGATATTAGCTTGTGCAGCGTAGACAACTGAGAGTTTAATGTCAGAGGAAGTGTCACCTTAGAGATGTAGGTTGATGAAACTTTAAAACCTTTCAAACGTGAGTTTCACGTAACAAATGATCTCAAGTATCTGCAGATATTCTGGTTTACCCACTATAGCCCAACAATACATTCCCGTAATACCTGCTTGTGGTAGTATTGACAGTAAAGGTTTCCCAGTAGCTAGCCTGGAGTACCCACATCCTTTCATTTCGCAAATAAACTGAGCAATTCAGTCTAACGTGACTCCACCACTACCTGAGAGTTAAGAGGAAAATTCACTAACATCTAATGATACCCCCTCTCAACATTCAGCAGAGGCTCATGACAACCCCTCTAACAGTGACAGAATAGCTGACTCAAACACGTCTCATTTAACTACCTCAAATACTTTGAATGACATTCCACAATGCGCAGAGACGAGGCAAGCGGTAACAAAACAGTGCACAGTTTTGTTGCCACATGAGTTTACAAATGTCTCTGTTCGTGTTGTAGGTGCGAAAGAAGGGGTGGATGTACTAACGTTACCAGAGATATGTTGTGTGAATGGCTTAACTTACGCGTCGTCACTGAGCACCATGTTGGAGGATAATTTGAGTTACCTCTACGGTACTTGTTAAACATCACAAATGCTCCACCAATGCTTAAAAAGGGTACACAAATTGGGGATTTCCTGTTTTACCCATCGGCCATAAAGGTGTACCAGGATATATCATTCTCCATAACTACTAATGCTGATGATGATAGTGAACCATCTGGTGTGTATGCCATCAGCTCTAAGGGAACTGCTTTCACCTGAGCTAACCTCACATGTATCTTCCAGTGACTTCCCACAGAATAAGGAGAAATTAATCAGTCTCTTCCAGACTTATCGAGATGTAGTAGCCTTACCCGGGAAACCTGTGGGTAGGACAGATCTTGTGCATCAACATATGGAATTAGTGCGAGGAATTCAGCCAATTTACATACCAGCGTACAGATTACACCACAGTTTGAGAAACGAAACAGATAAGATAATACAAAACATGTTAGATCAGGACATTATTGAGCACTCTGTCAGTCCTTGGAATAGTCCACTTTTCCTAGTTCCAAAGAAGGACGGACAATTTAGACCAGTAGTGGACTATCATACAGTAAAGTAAATTCTGTCACTGTACCCGATCGTTTTCCACTGGCAGTTTTAACTGATTTGTTAGAGTCACTAAGTGAGAACTATGTGGTCTTTACATCCCTTGACCTACTCTGTGGCTACGGGCAAGTATAAATGGAAGAGTCCTCTCTCCCCATAACAGCATTTAGCCCCTTTCTGAACATATTCAGTTTAAGACGTTTCCTTTTGGATTAGAGAATGCCCCTTCTGTATTCATGAGACTCATTCATTCCATCTTCAGTGGCATGACTGGCCACTCTCTTTTTGCCTACTTCACTGATATAACATGTATTGACTCCATACAATATATTGCTACAATATGTTTCTACAGTATTATTGTGTCTGTACTCTACTGTGATGACTACCATGTATTAATATGTCATGGCAGAATCTGTAAATTGTTACTATGGTGGCACCACTCTAAACTGGCGGTTTGGGTGGGGCACGAACCTCTGTACAGTGTTGTCACGTGTTCCATACCCGCGATGTGAACGGCTCTGATATATGTAAAAGGCATCACAATAAGATAAACACATAAGAATACAATGGTAACGTGTGTATTACAGTATATGAAAGAACAGTAAACTTATTATGCATAGAATATTTATACGGCAATACAGAAACGTGGCATAAATATTTTACAGCGTTGCTAAAAACAAAAGTAGTCACTTTCCTTGGCTGTTGCCGTATTTCTGGGGTTGGTAATAATGTTACAATTATGATTATAAGATAATGTGCAGGAATATAAGTAAAAATATACCAGTTTCTTAGTTAAAAAAAATAATACATTAAACCCTCGTGAGCGGCAACACTCACACACCCAGTCTGACCTGGCCAGAGCTTCCTCGTATCACCTGGGTGGTGTGGAAATAAAGTCAAATTTACAATATGTACATTATAACGTAAAAGAAAATAACCAAAATGTATCCTAAAATACCACAGACGAAAGAGAGAGAGAGAGAGAGAGAGAGAGAGAGAGAGAGAGAGAGAGAGAGAGAGAGAGGCAGACCAGGGGCAGTGTTGAGTGCAGCTTAGTGAGAGATGGAGGAAGGGAAGGAAGGAAGGAGGGAGAGAGTGAATGAAAACAAATCATGGCGCCACAACAGCGAGGTCATCTGGCGGCATATGTAAAACAATAATATTTTAAAATATAATTAGATATAATAAAAACAAAATGAGAATATAAAGGACCGTTGTGGTGTGGATGTGGATGTGATAGGAAGCGTTATGAGGAACACACTGAGGTGGTTTGGCCATGTGGAGAGGATGGAGGGTGAAAGACTGACGAAGAGAGTGTATGTGAGTGAGGTGGAGGGGGGAAGAGGAAGGGGGAGGCCGAGGATGAGATGGAGGGATGGGGTGGAGAGGTATATGAGAGAGGGGTGTGTGAGTTGGGAGCAGAGCAGTGAAATGGCGGGGGACAAGGTGACATGGAGGCGATTTGTTTGTGGCCACCTCAAACGGGATTGAGGCGTCTGGCAATAGATAGATAGATAGAAAAACAAAATAAAGAAATGAAAGCACAAGTGTCACTCATAAAAGAAACAAAATTCCCAAGGGTGACACACATCTCCCCCCAGGAGAGAGAGAGAGAGAGAGAGAGAAAGAGAGTGAGAGAGAAGGCAGGCCAGGGGCAGTGTTGAGTGCATTGTCAAGCTGAGGGAAAGATGAAGGGAGGGAATAAAGGAGGGCGAGAATGACTGAATGAAAACAAATCAAGGTGCTGCAACACCGAGGTCATCTGGCGCCATATGTAAAACAATAATATAATAAAAAACAAAATAAAATGAAAGCACAAGTATGTAAGACATAAAAGAAACAAAATTCCCTAGGGTGACGCACATCTCCCCCAGAGAGAGAGAGAGAGAGAGAGAGAGGCATCGCGGGTATGGAAAACGTGGCAACACTGTACAGATGTTCGTGCCCCACCCAAACCGCCAGTTTAGAGTGGTACCACCATACCTGCTGTCATAGGTACAATTGAGCGATGTCAGGACAGTAAATACATAATAGCTAATATGGTGTTAATATGAAATATAGAGGTTTGAGGAAAGTTGTGCCCAAATTCGAGAGGGCTGGAGGAAACAGCAGAGGAGATTCTAACTAAGGAATGCCGCACACAACACAATGTGACGTCATGGAAAGCCACACTCCACACCTGATGGAAATCATCACAAATTCATACACGTGCCCACACACATGACCCAACCAGCCATATACAGAGGAAATTAGAGAGACAGGTCAGAAGGGTTGGGACATGGGGACATGATAGCAAACAGATGAGGCACGGTGGAATAGGCAGGAGTAGAGGGCACGTGTTAGCTAGCATAAACTGCCTTCACCTTAGTACTGCTTTTGTCAAGATAACTCCCTTTGAGAATAAAATTGCAGTCAAACCCCAGACTCATCTTTAGCTGCCATCCACGACAAGACCAACTTGAACATTCCCTCCTCTTATAACTCTATCATTTAACGTTTTTGGAAACGCCTCTGTAAATTGCTGTTAGTTCCAATTAAATGCGTGGAGCTGCGAAGGTGGTGACAGGTGTGGTGGCAGGTATGGTGGTGGTTGGAGCTGGGGTATATGCATTTAAGGTTGACGCACTTGGACGGAACTGAATGATGATGATGAGGTAAGTCAGGACGGCACTGAGCATCTGAAATGAAAGGGAATAGTTACTTATAAAACAAGTTTTTTTTTTTTTAAATTAAAAGACCAGGACTACCGAAACAATGCTATCTAAATTATTACCTACGAGTATATACACTTGGAAGCATTATACATACACATTTGCATAGGAATACACTATGTATTTTACAAAAGAGTATACAGTATATGGCCAGAGAATACACCAAGCGTGCATTGCAGATATTGCTTCATAGTAGGATAATCTAAGCATCTTGAGTACCCTCACTAGTAATGGTAGTGGTTGTAGAAGTAGGAGTAGTAGTGGTAGCGGCAGCAGTAGCAGCAATAGCAGTAGCAGCAGCAATAGTAGTAGTAGTAGTAGTAGTAGTAGTAGTAGTAGTAGCAGTAATAGTAGTAGTTACGAGTAAGCGAGCACAACAAGAGAGGCAATGTTTACTCTACTTTCAGCTGAGAAATGTGCAACCTGACATGGCCCGGCTGCATATTTCCCTTCTGTATTTTGGCTCAGGACAACCGCCCTTAGCCAGGCAGCCCTAGTGGGATAGGTTAATGCTTGGCTAGGCTAGGTTAGGTTAGGTCAGGGTTGGTTAACAGAGGAACTTTTGCCTTGGAAAGATATTGAGCATATTTTTGAGAGAAACCTATGGTTAGTTTTGAAATGACGAGGTGAGCGTCGTTCCTGGCTGACATTCCCGGTGGTGTGCTGAACCATCATATAGAATGGAAATATGCAACCCGGCATAGCCCGACATGACACTGTCCGACCGCGATGATTTTCAGAGAGTAATTATTTTTCTACTATGAGAGAGAGAGAAAAGGTGATTTCAACAGGTTGTAGGTATATTCAGTACATTTTGTTTTAGCTATATATTTACTCATGAGACCAGAAAAAACTCTTAGAATCCCAGTTTTTTAAGGGAGTGTATCGAAGACTTCAAGTTACATGCTCCACTATGAAATCAAATTAAGAAACACTTCTTCTTGTAACAATATAGTTTTTCCCATGAATTTTAACAATTGAATATCGAATATTATACTCATAATTTTACAAGAATGTTATTTCAGTGTTTAGAGGGTGAAATGAGCAAGGTAATCACCTCATTTCTTGGTTTTATCATTCAATCAATAGCCAAGCATTTACTGACACAGTTCGTCGACACGGCTGGTCGGGAGGAGAGAACGGAACATTGCACTTGTGATAAACGTTAAGGTGCTTTGCTATACGCACATCCAGAGAGAAAACATGAGAAAGTAAATATTTTAGCTCAATTTGCCTGACCAGAAATGTTGAATGTTTACACCAAGATGAAATTATGATGATAGGTGTACAGTAAGCACAAACGCTTGCTCGCTTGTCACGCGCTCGTAAAGCGCACTTTACTGGTAGTAGTAGTAATCGTAGTCATAGTTGTTGTTGTTGTTGTTGTTGTTCTTGTAACCTTAAGTTCATCTGAATGTGAACCCAGTGGACTGCATGCTGAAGTTGTCCCCCTCTTGCAGTCCACTATCCCCATTCAGGGGATATGGAGGGGGTTGAAGGACGTTTACATAACCAGGCAGTGGAGCCGTCCAATTATGTCTGTGCCATCACGGGAAGGCGCCCTTTCTAACACCAGTACCCTCAACAATATTCCTGACTTCCGACATTTTACCCACCCTTCCTCTGCTTATTACTAAAGAACTCCCCCCATATTCAGTCTCTCTGCTGTTTCCCTCAGCCACAACTACTGTTTATGTGAACTATTGCAATGTCTTTCTGAGAGAACAGAAAATATCATTAACATTGTAATTGTGTATTTCAAAGATGAATCATTATTCAGAACAGTGGTATATATGGGAAACAATACTTGTTCAGCAGATGTAACAGTTCAGTTCCAACTGCTACAGCCTTTTTTGGAAAGAAGGATATCCGGAATCTGGTGTATGGATTTGTTTATTTTTTTCGATTCCTCTGTTCATCTTCTATTAAAAAAAGAAACCGCAGGATAGGTATGTACAAAAAGTTGGCCAATGCTCGTATTCACGAGTGCTTTGATTGCAGCCAAGCACCTCTGCCTTATTGATTAAACTTGCTTATTACACACTGATATTCTTGTCCACGTTAACTGTATTTCTTTATTACAGTAATAACATCATTTATATTGACAAGAAGAGAGTGTTAGCTCCCTGTATCCAGAGAAATAACTGGTCAGGAAGATGTATGGGTAGCCTCCAAAACTGATATCAATACAGTCTCAAACCTTACCGAAATGATGCAGTGGCGACCCAGTGTAAAGGCTCCCAGCACTGAAAACTGAGGGCCATCCACCCTCAGCTCCTCCATCAACTCCATCAGCTGCATGGGTACAAAGGAATCTACATCACTTTGGGAAAACGGATATACTGTAATGAACATGGTTTAATAAATGGTACAAAAATTAAAACGACTCATGAAAACTGAGGCTCATCCATTTTTCATTCAGATTTTCTCCTCCAATTCCACCTTAGACGATGCTGGTGATGTCACTCCATCACTTTCCCCCTCTGACTTCCTTATGGCTGGCATTAAAATCTATTCAGTGTATGTATTTTCTGCCATCACTGGCCTCAATACTAACAAGGCATATGGGCCTAATGGAGTCCCCAGTGCTGTCCTAAAGAACTGTACTTCTCTGCTTACACCCAGCCTAAGTAAACTTTTTCGTCTTTGCCTGTCAATTTGCACCATTCCTTCTTGCTGGAAGTTTGCTTTCATTCAGCTTGTCACAAAGAAGGGTGACCATTCCCAGCCCTCTAACTATTGCCCAATTGCTTTAACATCCTGTATTTTAAAAGATTTCGAGTCTATTATTAACAAAAAAATAATTTAAAGCAACTTTCCTATCACAACCTTCTTTCTGATCATCAGTATGGTTTCTGCCAGGGATGCTCCACTGGTGATCTCCCCTACCATTCAGATCCCTGGTCTTCCTGCTTTCGAGACTTTGGCGAAAGCTTTGCTATTGCACTTGACATTTCAAAGGTTTTGGATCGAGCCTGGCATAAATCTTTAACTTCTAAACTACCCTTTTACGGTTTTTATTCTTCTATTTGTACCTTCATCACTAGCTTCCTTTCTGGTCGTTCTAAAGCTGATGTAAACGGCCACCGTTCCTCTCCTACGGCTATCAATAGTGGTGTTCCTCAGGGCTCTGTCCTACCAGCAACTCTCGTTTTATTCATCAATGACCTTATAAGCTGTACATCTAACCCTGTCCACTCATAAGCTGACGACTCCATCCTTCACCTTTCCATTCCCTCCCTGCAGTCTCCATCTCAGCAGTTACTTAAACAATCAAGAGATGGTATTTAATATCTGACTTAGCTCATATCTTTGATTAGGGTAAAAATAACCTTGTTTTTAATCCATCAAAAGCTCAGTTCTTAGACCTATCAACACAACAGAGTCCTCCACTGGAGTACCCTATCATTTTTAACAGTATCTAGCTCAATCCAGCATCATCTTCATACATACTTGGGGTTTCATTCTCTCGGGATTTATCTTGGATAGAACATATTACCTATCTTGTATAATCTGTTTCCAAGACATTAGGTGTGCTAAGCTGACTCCGTACCTTCTTTACCCCTGCAGAGTTTTTGACTTTATACACGGGTTTTATTCGCCCTTGTGTTGAGTGCAACTCTCATGTGTACGGAGGCGCATACAGCTCTTCTCATTAGGGTGGAGTCAAAGGCTTTTTGTCTCATTAACTTTCCTCCTCTTCCTGGTTCCTTTCAACCTCTGTCTCCTTGCCACACTGTTGCATCTCCATCTACTATTTATCTCTCCTTCAATGGTCACTGCTCTAAACTGTGTTCTTGCATCCCTGCACCATTACGTCAGGTGCGTAGCACCCGTGTAGCAACAAGCTCTGATCTCTTTTCTGTTCAGCTCTCTAATGCAAGAGTTAATCATTATTTCCAGTCCTTGATGTATGCAACCGGTCAGCTCTGGAATTGTCTCCCTTTGTCTATATTTCTTACTAGACTACCTATGATCTCCAGTCTTTCAAACGCAGTGTGTCCAGGGATCTCGAAATGAACGTAACTTGATTTGGCTCTCTGTTATCTTGTACTCGTTTTTTCTTGGAAGGAACAATTTACAGGCTCCTGGCCTTTGATTCCTTCTTCCATCCATAAATGAAATAGCTTTCAACATGAACTCCATCACATGCAGACACAGAAATCCATATCACGGGGGAAAGCATTATAACTATATATGCCGCAATGCAAATGGTTTGATATATGTTACGGACATATGATCTTAGATTTACGGGACAAACTTTAGGTACTCAGAAGTTATTTGGCAAGGTGCGTGGGAAGTAGTGTATTACTCCTATGGTCTAACTTATATCGCTAACCTGCTTTGTTTGAAGTAACTCACTGTGGCTCTCATTATGTACAGTAATAGAGAGAATAATGAAAACGACAGAAATAGGAACTTTGATTTATTAAAACACGGTACAGAAAAATTGCTCTCCGAAAGTTAGAAGGAAAAACTGCATTTAAAAAGTCTGCTCCTATGAAATGACTTATTTTTGGAACCTATCTATCAATCTATCTATCTATGTATTGCCAGACGCCTTAATCCCATATGGGGTGGCCACAAACAAATCGCCTCCACGTCGCCCTATCCCCCGCCGTTTCATTGCCCTGCTCCCAGTTCACACACCCATCTCTCATATACCTCTCCACTCTATCCCTCCATCTCATCCTTGACCTTCCCCTCCCTCGCTTCTTCTACACCTCACTCACATACACTCTCCTCAGTCTCTCACTCTCCATCCTCTCCACATGGCCAAACCACCTCAATATGTTTCTCCTAACGCTTCCTATCACATTCACATCCACACCACAACGCTCCTTCACATCCTCATTTGTCAGCCTGTCTCTCCATGTGACCCCACAGGCACCTCTCAAATAACTCATTTCCACTCCTCACTCTCTTGCCTTGTGTCTCTCCAACAACGTCCGAGCTTCACTTCCATACGTTAGACTTGGTATCACAATACTGTCACGTAATAACCTTTTCACTTTTAGAATCTAATACTTTTTAAGTGCATAAGTGGATAACAGTAGTAGGAAGTGGCAGTTACTCCGTGGGATTTCTAAAGGGCAGTTTGGATATACTTTTTTTTACTCTATTGTACCTTGGGCAAAAAATTCCACCTTTACGTCATGAATGCCGAGCTGTAACAGTATGCTAATATTAGAACTTCGAAGTAATCACAAGGACGGTCCCCGGAAAGGATGCATAGCCATAGCACTGTCTTTATATTTTTCATTGAGCTGCGTGAAATTAACTGCAAAAAGACGAAATTTGGCCATGTCAATGTAAAAGAACTTTTGATTTCCCCTATTCTTTTCCAAATGTATTCATTTGTTCATACCTTTCATTAGTTTCAGCAACTTTTATGCCTAATAAGAAGCCCATTCTAACCTGTATGTATAAACATATGCATTGTACACACACACACACACACACACACACACACACACACACACACACACCGGTGCCCTCAAATAACCTCCGACTGGTGACCTAAAATGACCTTGAAGGTCAACCTCACATAGCCTATGTCCGAACTAGAGGTGCCAAAAACTGGGCTGCAGGGGTACCCAGCGTTGCCCAGGCCAAAAAGGTGAACACTCTACCAGTGACCTCAGATGACCCAGATCTGATTTTTGACCCCCTTAATACCATCCTCGGGTCACCCTGATTCACGGGTCTGGCGGTCTCAGGCACTTGGTTTTGGCGTGACAGAAGGACAAACAAACAGTGCGACACTCATATATACAGTATCATCTGCAAACAACAGTACAGGGAGTTTCCAAACACTATCCTCTCTCACCAGGGCCACTCCAACATCCACTACCCTACCTTGTACCTCTTTTATTACCCCATCCATGTACAGATTGAACAACCATGGAGACATGACACATCTCTGTTTCAACCCAACTTTCAAAGAGAAAAATTCACTTAGATCACCATCCACACGCACTGCAGCCTTCGCACCATCGTACATACTCTTCACAGCATTCAACAACTTCCCATCTACTCCATATATTCTTAACACTTTCCACAATCCTTGTTTATCCACCCTATCATATGCTTTCTCCAAATCCATGAAAGCCGCATACAACTTCTTTCCCTTCTCTAGAAACTTTTCCACTAAAGATCTAAGAATGAATATCTGATCTACACAACATCATCCCTTCCTAAAGCCTCCCTGTTCTTCTCCAACTAATTTCTCTGTTCTTTCTCTAACTCTGTCAATAAGTATCCTACCATACACTTTTCCCATTATACTAAGAAGACAAATGCCCCTATGATTACCACACACTTCTTTTTCCCCTTTTCCTTTGTACAAGGGAATAATTATACCTGACTTCCAATCCTCCGGGACTCTACCTTCCTCCAAGGCCAATCTGCACATCTTCCACATCCATTCTACTACTATCTCTCCCCGATGCTTCAGCATTTCACCACACACTCCATCAATTCCTGGGGCTTTCCCCAATTTAACTTTCTTCATTGCTTCCACAACTTCTATCCTACTGATTTCTTCCTGTCTTCTCACCTCCCTCCTTCTCCCAGCCATTCCCCAGCCACTTATACTCGCATTACTTCCATCCTCTACGTTCAACAATTCCTTAAGTTTTCTCTCCATCTGCTCACTTTTTCTCCCTTCTCCACTAGTAATCTACCATTTTTATCTTTCACTCCCCTGCTAACTTCACTTCCACCCTGTCTTACTCTATTCACCTCTTTCCAGAACATTTTCTTACAGTCCCTCCACTTTACACTCAAATTCCTTCCAAATTCCTCATTCACTCTCTTCTTACTCTCTCTTACTAATCTTTTCACCTCTCTCTTTCTACATATAACTCTCTCTTCCGCCTCTCAACTTCTTCCACGCCCCTATTTCTCATCCATTCATTGTATGCGTTCTTCTTTTGTGCCACAGCCTGTTACACCTCTTCAGTCCACCATGCTGTTCCTTGCACCCCCCTCCGTCTTCTCTTCCTTCCACACACCACATCACATGCTGCACATATTTCTTCTGTAAATATCCTACACACACCTTCCACGTCTCCCATCTGCTCCAAATCATATTTGCCCAATCGTTCATCCACATCTCTCTTATACTCTGCCTTTTTCTCATCCTCTTGTAACCTTTCCACTCTCCTTGCAACTACTCCTTCCTCTCGTCTTTCCCTTCTTCTATTCCTCCATCTTACTTGAATTCTAATTCTGGCCACCACCAAGTAGTGGTCAGAAAGTCCACTCCCCCAACCTCTATAAACTCTTGCATCCATTACACATCTTCGCATCCTTTCATCCACACACACATAATCAATCATTGCCTTCCTTTCATTCAGTTCACCACCCACCCTTCTCATCACTCGCCATGTATACCTGTGGATCATTTTATGCCTGAAGAGGGTATTGGCTATTACCAACCCCCTCCCAGTACAAATGTCCACTAACGCACTCCCATTCTCATCTATCTCAGCAGGCACACCCCACTCACCAACTATTCCATCTACCTTCACATTCCCAACTTTACCATTCATATCACCAATCAAAAACACTCTCTCATTCCTTCCAAACTTTTCCATGCACACTTCTACATTTGTCCCGAACTCTTCTCTCACTCTTCTAGCACGATCTTGGGTTGGCGCATACACACACACAATCACCCACATTTGTATTCCAACTTTCAACTTTACCCACACAATCCTTGACCCAACTGATCCATACTGTCTTATGCTCCTCTTCCATCTTTTACTCACAACTATACATACTCCTTCCTTTGGCCTCTCATTCTCACCTACTCCTGCACATATACCCCATCCATACTCCCATTCTCTCACACTTTCTCCTCTCCATTTTGTTTCAGTTATTCCACATACATCCACTTTCGCACCCTCAAGCACCTGGACAATCTCTCTCTCTTTCACCTCATCATTCACTCCCCTTACATTCCACGTTCCGATAACCATGTCCTTTGTCCGGTCCTTGGTCGTCATCATTTGGTCAGTCCTTGTCCGAGGCTTATTGTTTGTTTTTTTAGTTAGTTGTTTTCCGGGGAGGGGCACTAACCCTCTGCCAACCCTTTTAGTTGCCTTTTACGACAAGCAGGGATACTGGGGGAGTATTCTTGAAAAAAAACCCTACCCCCAGGGGGGTATATATATCATCTCATCAGCCGTTTGTGTGTCAACTCTAGGACCGGCCTATACTGACCAAGTGGGAACGATACAGCCAATGTATCTCTACCATGTGGCTTAGGCTGTCTGGTAGAAATTGTATGTAGGATAAGAAGTGCCTGTAAGTGTAATTGTAGTGTTGGAGTGGCTTTGGATGTGTGTGTAGTCCGTGAACCAAGTGTAATAGGCCCGCGCAAGCCGACTGGGTGCAAGCATACTTTATAGTATGCGACACTGGTTCAACTACAGCACACCTTGTGTCCGCCAATGCAGTACGTGGCCTGACGAACGCTCCCAAAGTTTATTACTCTGGCGGGGCGCGAACCCTCGTTCTTCAGTGTATGAAAAAGCACACTTTACCACTGAGGCTCCTTATACACACACACACACACACACACACACACATATATATATATATATATATATATATATATATATATATATATATATATATATATATATATATATATGGAAAGTTTTAACCATCCACCCGGGAATTGAACCTCAGACTCCGAGACTTGATCCAACCACCTCCACCACCGTGCCATTATACCACAGCCTGACAAAAGCTAAACCACCTGTATTCTATGAAGAATGAGGTAAATCCATTACAGGAGGATATTTTTCAACCCAAACACAAGATGGCATATTTCAGTCACTTGGATTTTTGCTTAGCTCTTAGTAACCTGGCAAGTAGTATAGCTGTTTTAATCCACCTCAGCCAGTACAAGTGTTTTCCTGTATGTTGGAGAAACACACATTATGCGTGCGTACATACGAGTATATGGAAGGTTTTTAGAGCTCTAGCTGGGAAATGAACGCGGGACTCCGAGATAGAATAAAGTCATCGTGCCACTATACCACGGTATGAATAAAGTGACAGTCGCTGCTCCTCTGGAGTGTTTGCTTGCATCTCGCCACCACTACCATCACTACAGTGGGCGTCCAGCACCCATCTGGCAGCAAGCTCTCTAATGCAAGAGTTAACCGTTACCTTCATACATGCAAAAAGTTAACTCTGGAACTATCTTCCCCTGTCTGTATTTCCTACTTACATATGAGCTCCAATTTTTAAAGCAATGGGTGAGTCCAAGTATCTCGAAATGAACGGACCTTGATTTTGGCTCTCGCTTTTTTTTTCTTTTTTCTTGGAGGGAACAATATTGCGGGCTTCTAGCCTTTCGTTAATTCTTCCTTGTATATATCATCATTATCATCATCATCATCAGCAGCAGCAGCAGCCACCGCAAGTCCACTGCCGAACAAAGGCCTCCCCCAACCTTTTCCACGAACTCCTTGACTGAGCCAATCTCAACTACGT
Organism: Coenobita brevimanus; assembly: GCF_032717465.1. Classification (NCBI taxonomy): domain Eukaryota; kingdom Metazoa; phylum Arthropoda; class Malacostraca; order Decapoda; family Coenobitidae; genus Coenobita; species Coenobita brevimanus. The sequence continues at coordinate 14,557,612 of NC_137060.1, read as the reverse complement.
TTTGCCAGCAAACTTCTCTATCTCATCTTTCTACCTCCAATCTGGCCTTTTTCTGCCTTACTTACATTCTCTTGCAGTCCAATCAGTCAGCCTCTCGCTCCATGCATTATCGCATTCTAGCCACATGACCTACCTACCTCCATTTCTTCTATTTTGTAACTTCTATGTTATTTTTGGCTTTAGTCTGCTCTCTCGATCAGGTTGTTCTTTTCTTGTCTCTTAAAGTTGTTTCCAACACTGACCTTTCCATTGCTCTTTGAGAATGGATTAGCTCATTTTCCATCGATTATGGCAGTTTCCAGGTCTCAGAACCAATGTCATAGCTGGGATTATACATTTCTGATATATCCTACGTTTCATACATACTGGCAAGCTACTTTTCATTATGTCTGTATGTTTACCGAAAGCTTTTTATCCAAGTATATTGTGTCTTTTTATTTTGTTGTCATGGTCTTTCGTTAGTTTTAGTATTTACCCCAAGTAATTATTGTACTCCTCGGCTTCTTCGGGGATTTCTTCATCTATTCTGATGACGCTCTTCTGTGTCTTTCGACTAAACATTGGTTTGATTGCGGTTCATCGTCAGCCCCAATTTGAGACTTTCTTTGTTGTTAGACCATTTAACATTTGCAACGTCTCTGCTGTTTCTAGGATTAGCAGTGTCATTTGCAAATCTTAAATGGTTTGGGTTTCCTCCATCTATGATTGCTCCTTTCTTTTCCCAGTGCATCTTTCTGAAAATACTTCCTAGGCAGGCTGTAAACAATTTTGGTAAAATTCTATCTCCCTGAGACATGCCCTGCTCGATCTTAATTTTTTTCCGAGTCTTTGTGTAATTTCGCGGTAGCAGTTCCCTTCTTCTATGTTTTCGACCTGTTTTACAATGTTCCCATTTACTTCTTGTTCCCGTAATGAATCTAAAATTCCATGTACTCCACAGAGTCGAAAATTTTTTCGTAATCAACAAAACCCAAGCACAGTGGTTTATAGTATTCTGCAGTTTTCTCAATTAGCTGATTCATTGTGTGTACTTGATCAATAGTCGAATACCTTCTTTGGAATCCTGGATACTCACTAATTTGTTGTTATGCTCTTCATTAGGCCTTTAGAGACGAGTTGTTAAATAACTGGTAATAAACAAATGGGTCGAGAGATACTAAGATCTTTTGAGTGGCTTTTTCTGTAAAGCAAAATAACTATTGCATTACACCATGTTTTTGGAAATTTCTTCTTTTTATACACTGAGTAAAAAAGCGGTCAAGCCTTTTTTATACTTGTAATCCTGCAGTGAGATTGCGCTTGCAGCAAGAAAACAAACCCGTAAGAAAGCTCTCCTGGTTTTGACGAAATTCGGAAGGATCTACTGTAGGACGTTGCCACTCTCTAGCCTTGACAAGAGCTGTACAGCGTAAGACCTGGTCTTTAGAATAGTATCACCTGGGATTTTATTTTATTTTGTCTGTTTTTTAAATTAAACTCTATAAAGCTTCGCCACAAAAGTCTTTAAGCCCTGGTGATTAGGACGGCGCGGTGGTGAGAGTTGAAGGTTTCGGCATGAGTCGGATTGGAGCCGCCACTTGTGCAGATATTGGTGGTAGTAGCAACTGATCAAGAGACACTCCCTTGTTTTCCGATGTGGAGAATGGTTCAATGTGAATATTAATTGGAAATGGATCAGTCGTTCTTGAGCCAAAGGCTATCGCCTTGTACCACGTCAATATATTATGGAAGGGAGTAGACTGTAGCACCGGTCGAACAGGGGGTTACTCCCGAGGTGGTAGGGAGAGCTGGAACTCCAGCCCTAAGGACTTGTTCCTGACCATCTCCCTTTGCTGAACATTTTCAGTGGTTTTATTAACACAAAGAGTAGGCCAGCATAGTCTCATAATACCTGTGTCTCCAACTATGTGTACTGCGCTACATGCACATTAGACATCACACCTTCAATTTCCATCCCCCCTTAGGAATGGCAGCAATATTATCCACAAATTCGGTGGTATTTTGGATTGCCACCACCGGCAGGGTAGGGCTGCCGGCAGAGGGTCCTCCCGGTCGCAGTCAAGAGACTGTGCTGAGAGCAGCTGTTGCAAACACTGTTCATGCTCATCAGTGGAGAAGTGCAGGTTCGGCCTTATATTTCAGTAATATCCGTGGTCTCGGTATCAGTCTGAATTCCCTTCACTTTTTCCTCCAGTCCATATCTCTCCTAGACCTGTTATTCACAGAAATCCAGAGCTTTTCCTCTACTGACATATCTCCAAGGAATTTTCCTGGTTAACATCTCCTCCAAACTTCCGTAACAAGGGTGGCACCTATTGTTATATTTCAAATCTGAATTTTCAGTTGACACTATTTTGAACTTCTCTTCAGCTAATTTTGAATATTCATTATATAAACCATCTATCTATTGCCAGACGCCTTAATCCTGTACGGGGTAGCCACAAACAAATCGCCTCCATATCGTCCTGTCCCCCCCCCCCCCATTTTGCTGTCCTGCTCGCAGCTCACACCCCCTTCTCTCATATACCTCTCTACTCTATCCCTCCATCTCATCATTGGCCTCCTCCTCCCTCTCCCTCCCTCCACCTCACTCACATACACTTTCCTCGTCAGTCTCTCGTTCTCCGTCCTCTCCATATGGCCACTCCCCGACTAACTTCTTTATCACTCTGTCTAAATCTTTGCACTTCTTTCCAGAACATTTTCTTACATTCCCTCAAGTTTACGCTCATATTCCTGCCAAATTCCTCATCCACTCTCTTCTTACTCTCTCTTATTAATAGTTTCACCCGTCTCTCCTTCTCTACATATAACTCTCTCTTCCGTCTCTCAACTTCCTCCACGCCGCTGTTTCTCATTCACTCGCAACACACTTTATTGTTTTGTGCCACAGTCTGTCTCACCTCTTCCTTCCACCACGCTGTTCCTTGCACCTTCTTTTGTTTTCTTTTCACCCCACACACTACGTCACATGCCGCAGATTTCTTCAGTGAATATCTTGCACTCACCTTCCACGTCCCCCATCTGCTCCAAGCCATATTTATCGAGTCGCTCCTCCATTTCTCTCTTATTGTCTACCTTTTTTCCATCCTCTTGCAACCTTTCTACCCTCCTTGTATGAACTACTTCCTCCTGTCCTTCCCATCGTCTATTCCTCCATTTCGTTTGAACCTTGACTCTCACCACCATCAGGCGGCGGTCAGAAAGTCCACTCCCCCAACCTCTATATAAGCTCCTGCATCCATACCTTCTAATTCCATCATCCACACACACATAATCAGTCACTTACTTCCATTCATTCAGTTCACCACCCACCCTTCTCATCACTCGCCACATATACCTGAGGATCATTTTGTGTCCAAAAAAGGTATTGGCTATCACCATCCCCCTCCCTGCACAAATGTCCGCTAGAGTACTGGCATTCTCATCCTCTTCTGCAGGCACACCACACTCACCAAGTACTCCATCCAGTTTCACATTCCCAAATTTTGCATTCATATCGCAAATCAAAAACACTCTCTCGCTCCTTTCAAACTTTTCCATGCACGCCTCCACACATGTCCAGAACTCTTCTGCTTGCACGATCTTGTGTTGGCACATACATACACAATCGCCCACATTTGTCCAGAACTCTTCTGCTTGCACGATCTTGCGTTGGCACATACACACACAATCGTCCACATTTGTAGTCCAACTTTAAATCTTACCCTCACAATCCTTGAGCCAATTGATCCATATTGTCCTATATACTCCTTCCATCTCTTGCACACAACAATACACACTCCTTTTTTTATAAAAACTAAATTATCTAAATATTTTCAAATATATGTGTGTAGTTTATCACTCCAGTGCTTCTTCAGAACCCAGCGTATTTGACTCCACATCCTCACAGTTGACTAACCTTACTCTCACTCTTAACACCGAAATTGCCATTTTGGGCGATTTTATCATCCATGATGTAGAATGGTTATTGCATTCTGCCAGGACTGACGATACTGGTAAAGAATGCGAGCTGTTTGCAGAATCGTTTAATCTTATGGAATTGGCAAAACAACCAACCAGAATTCCAGATAATCTTGACCACAACGCCTACGTCTTGGAGCTATTTCCGACAAATATTCCAGATCAATACAGGATAGAAGCACTGTCATCACATGGATCCTCCGACCACAGTCTCATCTGAGTCTCATTAATTAGTTGCCTCAAACCTCCCCATTCTGAACCACTCTGGGTGACCAGACGGCAGTTTAACAGAGCAGACTGGGACTGATTTAGAAATTATGTTGCTAATATTCCATGGCAGTCTTTTTTCTCCGGTGACATGAATTCTACCCAGTCGCACATTGAATTGCGACATGCTCTTATTAGGAGTAATGCAACAGCCCCCGGTGATGATGGCATCACTTACCCTGTCCTTTTGTCGTACTCCTGAAAGTCCCTGTCAGCTCCCTGCTACAGCTCTGCAATCTTTGCTTCCATGGGGGATATGTGCCTAATGCCCGGACCTACAGCATGATTGTGCCCATTCCAAAACCTGGTACTGACAAATTCAAACCTACTTCCCTCGCTTCCTGCTTCGGAAGGGTGCTTGAATGCATCCTCGTAAACCGTCTCATGTTTCAGCTTGAGGGACAAACTCTCACCCAGGATGTATGGTTTTATACCACAAAGAAGTACACACCACAGTGCAATGGCACTCTATACCCTCCTCTATCCCACCATTGCTGTTGCATTCATTGATCTTAAAAGTGCCTTTGATGCAGCAAACAGGGATATCATCCTAGATCAGCTGTGGACTCTGGTGTCCAAGGAAACCTCTTGAGATGGATATAGGGTTACCTATATAAAAAACCTTCCATGCTTCTTTTAAGAGTGTGTGTAACTCCTCCAAGGCCTTTGAACTCAGCACTCCACGAAGTGGTGTTCTGAGCTCATTACTTTTCTAATGTCCTGATGCAGTGGTTACTCTCTCTCCTTCCCGACATTCCCCAGACCACTGTTACCTGTTATGCTGATGATATCTGTATTCACTCCAGCTCTCCAGAAGATATTCAATGCATCCTTCAGTCATTCTATCAGTCATCTTCCACTTGTGGCCTCCTCCTCTCTCCAGAATGCTTCCAGAATTCACTGTAGGAAATAGTGTCATCCCCCTGTGCAGGCAGTAACTTTACCTGGATGCACCTGTATAAATTAGGCCAAACATACCTGTAAACGAACATTTTTCCCATCGTCAGAGACCTCCTACGTCGGCTGCAACAGGGGTTAATTAATCTCAAGTGGCTCACCAACAATGCTGATGGAATCTCCATACCTGTGGCCAGAACTATCTTCATTGTATTCATACGGTTGGTTGTCTGTTACCTCTCCCGTGCTCTCACTCAACTCGCAAAGACATCCTTAAAACCCACTGAAAATTTTCAGAACAGTGTAATGACATACATCCTGCGCTGTCGTATTTCCACTACAGTAGTCAGCATGCAAACAAATCTCAATCTCTCCCTCCCCCCTTTGTTGAGAGAATATACACTAATGTCTCTACTACAGTGTCAAATGCCTTCATTCTCCCCATCTTGCCCCTCATTATTCTTGTGTCATCAGAACTTCACTTGTCATTTTGCACCTGTCCTCCATTTCACCTCGGCATCCACACCCTCGTTAATACAGCCTGTTCCATCCTAGAAAGACTTGATATTAATGTCCCCGTGGCAGAAGTGGATAATGGTCCACCTCCCTGGACTTCTCTTCTTGAAGTCTGGTTTACTCCTACCTTCAAGGTAGACCTACCACTCCTTCAGGAATAACTAGCTTTGGAGACCATCATTAGAGTGTCTTCCTCAGTTCATGCCGAGCATCATCTCTACACCGACGGCTCCCTGCAAGCAGATGGGAGTGCTGGATACGCCATCTACTCACCCGATTTGGACCCACCGAAGGGAGGCAGAGTTGGCCGCAGATTACTGAACTCGTCTCGCTCTACCTACAGTGAGCTACAGATACTATCACATGCAGTTAGTCTCCTCTCTCAGTGAAGACTGAATGATGTAGTTATCTATATCTCTCGGTCTGCCCTTCAAGCCATCTCATCTCCAAAACCCACATGCCATTGTTCAGTAAAAAAAAAAAAAATCTTACGTCAGTTAGTTTCAGCTCATGAAAATTCTCTTACATTACAGTTCTTGTGGATTTCTTTGCATGTCAGAATTGCAGCCAATGATACTATTGACCTCCTTGTGAAAAATGCCTGTGAACTGCCCCTGCCTGATGATGCTACATCCTTTCTCCTCTGCTGTGAAAACAAGATACATTCAGCCGCTCTTCTCCCTACGCTCTATGGCAGGAATGCTGAGCAGACACAAAGTGTGTCCACCCAACATTAAGAACACATCCGTCTATCTCGTCCCAAGTATCGACGACATGGTCTTGACTCGCAGACACAGTATTTTGTGTCTACTCGACTTTGGCTAGGATATCGCCCTGTCTGGCAGTCTCTGAGGCAGGGGACGTGCCTCACTTCTCCTCATGCGAATTGTGTGACCGTTCTAATGCCAACAACCTTCAATATTACTGCGTTGAATGTCACTCAGTCTGGGACCTACTGCCTCAGAGACAGTCCCTGATTGGTATATGTAATTATCTACTCACAGGCAATCATTTAGATACTGTATTCTCGTGCTATAAGCACACTTTGTCGATTGTTAACTCCTGTATTGTAAACTCCAATATATCTGTGTGACAAAACAGTGTGCCCTGCGAGACACGAGTTCCTCTGCACATAATACTTTGGTGGATGCTAACTCCTGTATTGTAAATTCCAATATACCTGTGTAACAAAACAGCGTGCCCTATGAGGCACGAGTTCCTCTGTAAATAATACTTTGGTGGATGCTAACTCCTGTATTGGAGACTCCACTATATATATGTAACAAAACATCTTGCCCTGCGAGACACGAGTTCCTTTGTACATGATACTTTGGTGGATGCTAACTCCTGTATTGTAAACTCCAGATGATTGGTGTAACAAAACATCGTGCCCTGCGAGACATGAGTTCCTATGTACATAATACTTGGCCTCATGGTCCTGTTACTAGGTATGTCGTTCCATGGGGGAAATAAACTGATTAAAACAAAAAATCTACGCCTACATCCGACAGCAAATCTGCTACTATTCCATCTTCTCATGGGGCCTTCCCTTATTTCGTACTTTTAGGAGAGATGTTTACATCGTCTGGTGTTACCTCAGGTATTTCCCTTATATTAACTGAAAAGTTAGATACTGGTGCTACTGTCTTTGATGCATACATATATATTTTTTTAATTCTTCAGTTCTCTTTACCATCCCATCTCTGCATTTTATGACTTCATCGTTTGGTCTTTAAGTGATATAATTTGTTGCTTTCCTGGTGCCATTTGACTTCGGGCCTGTTTGGGACTTTTTCCTTTTTTTGATGGTTTCTTTGCTCTGATCCATGTTATTCTTTCTTTTTTCTTTTCTCTGTCTCATGCTGATGAGCTTGTTTAATTCTGCTCTTTCTATTTCACTTTTTTTGTTTTTGCCTTCATCTCCTTTCTTCTTTTCATGAACTCGATGGTCTTATTAGAATGCTTGTTGACACTGGTTGTATTAGCTTTCCCTACTACCTCCTCTGATTCTTTTAGTAGTTTTGTTATTCTGTCATTCATCTCACCACTGTCACACTCAGCATAACTGAAAACCTGAAATCTATTCGTTATTTCTAACTGAAAGGCTGCCTTGTTTTCGCTAACCTTGGGGGGAATGTCTTTTTATTTTTTATCGTATTTTCCTTTCACATCAGAAAATGAATCGACTGTGCAACCCACCATTCTTTGGTCACTTTCTGTATTTACTTTGTTGATAACTGTGACATTTATGATCGTGTTATTATCTGCAATAATGAATTCAATTTTATTCTTTGTTTCTCTTTTTGGACTTCTCCACGTCCAGTTTCTCTCAGTTCTTTTGAGAGAAACTGGACATTTCAGCAAAATCTTTCACATTACTTTTTAGGCATTCCTTTCTCCCACTCCGAATTTTCCAATACATGCTTACTATTTTTTTTATTGAAGTCTGTCATGAGTATAGGATATGTGGTCTTTCCTCCTTCCATAATCTGGGAGATGACATCATGGAATGTTTCAATTTCTTCATCTGAGCTTTGACATGTCGGTGCAGTTACTTGTATTAACTTCATGGTGTGTGTTTTGCATAGTCTAACTACAACCCATGCTACTCTGTCAGATACAATGCTGAATTGAACAATGTTCCCTGCCTGATTTCTGTTAATTAGAAACCCTAAACCACTAACTCTTTCATTTTGCCTTCCTCTGTAGTAAAACAGATAGTTGCTGTCTTGGAGCAGATTTTTTTTTTCTTTTCTGTCAGTCATACTCAGACCTATACTATTCCACCTAATGCTTTCTATTTCAGTCATTAGGTTATCAAGTTTGTAATCTTCTGCAAGGCTTACATTGTACATGTAGATCTCCACGACCTTCAGTTTGTTTAATGTCTCGGTCTTTGATTTGCCATGAGTGTCTACTCACTTTCGGTAAACACTGCCCACAAGCAAAAAGAGGCAGTGCAGTTGGACCTGCAGTTGACGATGATCCAACAGGAATGCCCAGTAAATCATTAACAGTAAAATTCATGTTTGGTTGGGAGGATTGAGACAAATAATCTCACCTCCCTCCCATATGGTTTCTGAAGAAGTGTAATTTTTGTGCCACCTTATTCAGTATATTCGGTGGAGCCCAATATATCTGTAAGGGTCGCATGGTCAGTGTTCTCTAAGATGGTACTTCGTATACTGTATATGCAAGACCTTCCCGGACCGCCACCCGAGGAAGTACCAGGTAGCAATGGGATCCTGCTCCTAGTCATATACATAATATATTCTGTATATTTATATCTAAATGTACCGGTATATATATCGTTTCGTTTCATTTTTAAAGGCTCCAACATGTTTGCTTGAATCGGCCTTGGTCATCTAATGGCTGCTCCCCATGCTGCTCGATCTTTGGTGGCAGCTTCCCTATTCAGTCCATTATCCCTCAGGTCACATGCAGTGACCTCGTCCCAGGTCTTTTTCGGTCTACCTTTCGCAACTCTATGCCTAACGTTAACACTTCTCACTTTCTGCACCCATTTATCATGACCCTTCCTCTCCATATGCCCAAACCATCTCAATATACCTCTCTTCACATTACCAATGCACTCCAGTCCCATTCTATCTTTCAGCTCTTAATCATATATATATATATATATATATATATATATATATATATATATATATATATATATATATATATATATATATATATATATATATATATATACGAGGTGCTACCAAAAAGTTCAAGTAATCTGAATACTGTAGGAAGCTAAGCTACCTTACCTCGTAGTTCTCACTGTCGAAGTAGTCCCCTTGGGTATGTATACAGTGGTACCAGCATTTTTTCCACGAGTCCATGCATCCCTGGAAGGTTTCAGGCGTGATGGTCTTGAGCACCTCCAGCGATTCTGTCTGGATCTCCTCAATCGAGTCAAACTGACGCCCTTTCAGTCGTAATTTCAGCTTGGGAAACAGGAAAAAGTCACAGAGGGCAAGGTCAGACGATTAGGGTGGATGGGGAATGACTACCGTGTTGGTGGAAGCCAGGAACTGCCAGACAACTGATGCGTGGGCGGGGGAGTTTTCATGATGCAAGACCCAGTCCTTGTTCTTCCACTGTTCTGGATGTTTGCGGCGGATGATCTCCCTCAGATACTGCAAAACATCACAGTAAAATTTTCTGCTGATAGACTGACCGGGTGGGACGAATTCGTTGTGAACAATCCCTTGGATATCAAAGAAAACAATCAACATCGACTTGATATTGCTTCCATCCAATATTTGACCAATATGCCGGGAATCAAACACGGGACTCACAGGTGAAAGCCAGGCAGCATACCACTACACCACGACCAGGTAAAAGTTATCTCACATTGAAACAATCTTGCAACCAATGTCCCTCTGCCCCCAACTGTAGGCCTGAAGAGGATGAGATAAACCCCTGGCACTCGGGCAAATAGATGGTTTTAATCTATCCCAGGCATTTACGGCAAGTCAGAATGAAGAGAGAAACCTATTTTGTACACAGAAAAAATCATCCAATCTATTATTAATATGCCGGGATTCGAACCCGGGACTCTCAGGTGAGAGCCAGGTCGTGGTGTAGTGGTACTCTGCCTAGCTCTCACCTGAGAGTCCCGGGTTCGGTTTCTGTTGTGCCACAGCCAGTGAGCACATGTAGAGGAACAGTTATCTCGGAGATGGCCTTTGTACAGAGTTTGTGACAGTCAGTAATGTCAGGTTTTCGTTTAAGAGCCAGAAACCCAGGAATCTTGTGAGTAAGCATATGCAACAGATACAATGACATCAGTGTCTTTTGCGTCCAAGATGACTAGCGTTTGAATTCTAGCCTTACATGTCTGAGAATAAATTAAGAAAAGGATAGTATCAGCCTCAATCTGACGACATTCAAACTCATGAACGGGGCCTTTTGATGTTAGATTTTCACAACTGGAACTAACAGAGTAGATGATTTCAATATTGGTTTGCTGTTGGCATAACACAGACAGCTCAGGTTTGCAAATGTTGTTTGCAAAAACACGAAACAGCTCATGAAATACTTTAAGTGGTGGAAATTTTTCATATTTCATAAAGACATTTCAGTCTCCACCAGTATGGTCAACCCTGCTTGACCTTTGAATGAGTTCACTATCCTTAATAGAACGAGGACTGTCATATGGGTCATTCACAAGAACAATAGTTTTTGCAGACGAGTGTCTGCTGAGGACAACAGAAAGGGCTGTACAAGTATAATCTGTACATCTGTAACGTATCCCATCGGCCTATGCGATCTTCTACAGTGGGTGTACACAAGCACCAAATTAAGTCCATTTTAACAAAACATTATAATGATCTGATACCTGCTGAACTGCTTCCATGTTAAATCAGTCAAATGATGAAAATCTATACGTTCACACATATACTGTAATACTAGTATACACAGTGAATGATGTTATACTTTTGTCACTGCAATACTCGTTTTTATTTAGGCAGTTTTATGACCAGTATTATATAAATAACCTTGTATATTGAATGTTGTCAGTGTGTATTAATTATATACTTGTAGAAGATAAAACCTTCCTTACCGACAGAATGACAGAAATAGCCTGCTCAAATGCATAGCAAACACCATTATGTCAAGGTAAAGTGCCAGGATGTAAGCTTCTGTGTTGCCCCTGATGTGAAATTACATATAAACTAATAATTTTTTAGGCAATGAAAACTGAAGTCTATAAATGAGTAAAAGTTACTAGCAGAATAATTTTGACAAAGAATTTTCTGGCATTACTGGGAGCAAATTGTATCAGAAGGTCCCCGACTAAGAGTCAATTACTTTTTCATGGCGTTCTGGAATCAATTTCATGACATTCCACAACAATACAATTTTCATGATTTTCAAAGATTTTCCATGACTATTCCTTAAGCTTTATGTGTTAGTGCCATATTTTTCTTAAAATATTTGTTGCTGCATTAAGAGAAAATTCTAATTTATCCAGCCTAACTTCCAAAATGGTGTATCAAATTTTTACTCTACAAAGAATTGTCCTTCTCGAATTTCTTGACGAAAAGGTAACATGATTTTTATTTTTTTAATTCTTTAGGAGCAAAGATGAAGCAAAATTTCTTTCATGGTGGCCATCTTGGATTTAGCCCCCTAATGGAGTTATCCCGCACTACTGGGAGGGGTACCCCGGCTAAATTTTATTTAAGTGACCCATAGAACTAAAAACAGTCTTCAAAAATCGTTCTGAAATAATAGCCACGGATTGTATTTCAGGGTCCCCTACAAACACAATCAGACAATGGATTACTGGCTTTATTGCACTGGGTTTCCTCCAATTGATCCAGTACAGATGGGATACATATATATATATATATATATATATATATATATATATATATATATATATATATATATATATATATATATATATATATACAGTATACACAGGGTGTGATGTGACGTATGACAAAAACTTACACCAATGATCAATCGTGTAATTCTGAGTATATTTTGTTCTCTAAATACAGTATATACTCTTTGTGACCCCAGTTCAGTGCCCAGCATTCAGCTTTGTAAGTGTAAAAGTTTTGTGGCTTGAATGTGTCATTGTGGGGGAGCTTCGCAGGGTAATGGGAGACGAATATTATTGGCTTGTATGGTTCCGTACATAAAAATCCTATATTCTATCAGTACAAAAGAGTTTGAAGAAGAAAATTTATGTAGTCTATTGATTCTTTAACATCGTGTCATGTATTCCTGCAATTCTTGTGCACAAATCGGCTGTAATTAAGGATTAAATTCAAATTTTAAGGATTGAATGGGAGTAGGAAGGGAGGAGAGGCTGGTGTGTTGTTGCCAGTGATGTAATGTTTGGTTTGTAGGATATTACTACCAGTATTATCATAACACCAAGAGCTGATTCAGTGAAGAAACATTATTGTGAAGCGTGATTAGTGTCATTTTAGGTCAGGAGTAATAATATTGTTTATTAAAAATTTTCTGCTGCAAGTGAGCATGGCACCATTCCTTTCATCTGATGGTGACGTGAGAATAATGATGCAGGGTTGTCAACTTAACGACTTTAGAGCTAGATCTATTTTTTACTTCTACCTAGCGGCATTATTTAATATTTGGCAACATGATATCTAGCTTCATTCTGGATATTTTGGCCATTTTCAGAGAATATTCTAGAGATTTAATCATATTTTTTAGCGAGATTGTGCAGTGTTTACCATCTAGCAACATTCTAGCAAGTTTTGAGGACTAAACTAGCGCGATTGGTGATAAGGACTTGGCAGCCCCGCGTCCACGGTGTCATTTGAGCTGGAAAATTTGCAGGTGAGACATTCTTTAAATACTGTTCTCCAGGTTCAGTTGTTCACTGTTTTCGGCTCTACTTGTTCATGAAACGGCATGCCACGTACATACTGCAATGAAGAATATACAGATATCGTCTATTTTTATGGATTCTGCGATGGTAATGCCAGTGCCCCAGCCAAGGAATACAGGAGGAGATTACCCAAACAGATGTCCAGGGCAGATACCACCAAAAATACTTAGTATTGCTAAGTACACTTAGAAGACGAAATTTTTCGTGAGTTGCACTTGTGTCTGGGCAGAATACTTAAGTGATACTACCAAACTACTTACTGGTCTTAAGTACACGTTGTAGATGACAAACTTAACTCGGGGCTTCCCGTTGACGTATGGAGAGCATGTTTTGTCACGGTGACACTCGTTGACATATCCATACTTTTGCAATTGCGAGGTCCGTCGTTTGCACATTTTTCAAATTTGGCGTGTGATTTTTAGTGCGTATGCACGGGACACCTTCCTCTACTCAAGGCCAGGCGGGGACAATGCCTCGCCCCGCGTGACCTTCCCGCCCCCCTCAGCATGCCATTGTCTTGGCAACTCACCTGTTACCAATGTCCTGGCCAGTAAAGACATGTTGAGCCACAGTATGAAATTCAAGGCGAGAGTGATTCCCCAGTCGATGACAATGTGGAGGACAAAGTTTACATGGGGGTATAGGAAAAAACGTGCAGAAGTGATGAGCAGGCAATGCCGCCAAGGAAGGTTCAGTATGTTGATGTGTTTGGTGAGTGAAGCAACGCTTATTTTGCTCATATTACTGTGTGAAAACCAGTGTACTCTTGTACTACATATAAATTCATACCAAGTAAATAAATACTGTATCTACCTATTCTGAGTGGTTTGGAATAATTACCCCTTCCATAGAAAACGTCTTCTCTGGAGCGTGGCTCGATAGAAGATGGTACCAGGTGAGGGGAAGGTCACCTGTTTGGACAACTTCTAAGCTCAAGTGAGCACCGTCTGAATTTTCGATGTTTCTCGTAAAAAGCGGAGGTTTTAGCCAAAAGAAAAAAAAAAATCGAAATTCTGCCGGGTGGGGGGGGGGGTGGATCATTGGTGAAAAATCTGCCTGGACGTGGCGGGTTAAGTACCCCCGATGAGGTTACCGAAGTGTTTCTCATTTTACTCAGTCTTCCTTATCCTTTATCATTCTTTTTCTGTGCCTGCCCTCCTCTCTTCCTATATCTCCCATCTTTCCTGTCACTTCTTATTGCTCTTCTTTCCTTTACAGGTGGCTTTACATTGAGTGACAAGCCAAATGGTTTCCTGTAAGCCAAGAAACCATTTACAACGCTGGGTGGTAACCATATAACCAACCCATACGTGCTCCCTACGTGTCAACAAGTGGGTTGGTGGGAGGTTAGTGCCCCTCCCCATAAAACCAATAACTCAAAGTCAAATGGCCACCCCTTAAGGGATTATGGCGTCTGGCAATAAGTAGATAGACAGAAGATGCCCGCACAACAAAAATGACGAATGAGCATATGAAGGGCGATGAATTACAGAGAAACAAGAAATCAAAGCTATTTTGGGCCTGTGTATGACCTTTCCAACGAATTAATATATAAAAATAATAGTACAGTATAATGATAAATTTGGAGATGTTACGCCAGTCAAACAGCCTATGCAAGATCACCAGTGCAGAAATGAAAGTATTCGCAATTCTATGTTACTCAGAAATTAGATAGATCCAGCTGTTTAAATGTGATAATCCTTGACTTCTCTTTGGTCACGTACAAACAATTTCTCTTAGACATCTCCCTATAGGACGTTTTTCCGCCATTCAGCCATAACTTATCAGTCAAATATAACAAAGCTTGTTTTGTACGGTTGCAATACTATGGCTGTTTTGCTGATGAAAAAATGCAGAGAACAGTATGCCACACTAACCTAAGAATAATCTTGTGACTTGATGGAAGCGATTCTCAAATAATGTTGCAGCTCTACTCCATGATGAGTCTTCATTACCAGTATATTCATTCAGTAAATTTGTGAGTATACAGTATACAAAATAACCGCGAAATGTTTCGCAAGTTTGTCAAAAATTTAGCTGTAGTTGTGCCCCATGGTAATAATTTTTTATCAAAATCCTTCAGCAAATTAGAATACACGTGTAGAATAACAGCAAAAAAACAAGAAAATGTGTTTTACGAATACCGTCCATAACCTGACCTAATCAGTCTTTGACGGGGAAACTACCAGCCAAGGTTATGCAACGATCCACAATTGTCCTAAAAGTCAGTTATGTGTGTGCTCTACGGGAATCACTCTGTCTTATTACATGCAGTAAACTAGAATACATGTACAAAATAACTGGGAAACGTCGTGCAAGCATAAAGAGTGGGGAACCGATCATACAATAACCTAACCTAACCTAACCTATCCATGTATTGCCGGGAAAACGACCGTCTCGTCAATGTGAGGTCGTGAAAGGATTCAGAATGAATTTCATCATCATATTCAGCTCTAGTTTTGGCGCATGGTAACCATTCCTTATCACATACATTCAGTCAAGCAAAGTATATTTATAAAACACAAGGGAAACGTCTTGGACACGGGGTACAGTCCGTGCTTTGTCGGGGAAACGACTACCCGTCTGACGACGTCGTTTTTAGGAGAAGCAAAAGATTCTAAATGAAATTTGACCTAATCAGCACTTGTGCCCAACAGTAATGATCTTTATCTTGATCATCCAGTAAATCAGAACACGTGTAAAAAATCAGGGAAACGTCCATATCGTGACAGGGAAACTTCAGTAGGTGATACCGAGTTTTTACTTATGCAAAACTTCATTGAGAATATTGCTATACCGAGCAGTAATAAAATGTTTACCATTTCCATTCAGTAAAACAAAATACATATGTAGAATAACGAACAAACGTCTTGATATGGAACAAATCAAAGTGTAACGACGGTAGGTCGGTGTCAGAAATGACAGTTTGGGAGAAGACTTACTACCAAGAAATTCAAATTTCACTCTGCACTCGACACTCAGAAAATTGTAGTACCTCCTACTTGTGACGTTAGTAACAAAATTTTGATTGATCATTCAGTTTATTTTAAATAATTCATTTATTTACCCATCTTGATTTTGCTACACACTGTTTTTCATCCAGCCGTACCACACTTAGGACTTTTGTAGACAACTTTTCTGAGTGGAGCGCTAAGCAGTATGGATGGTAACATTTAAGAAGTCCACTCAGTATAGTACTCCAAGTTGGGATTTAAGTAGAAGTCAAACCTAAATACATAGTAATTTCGTAGGTGCGGGCTCAAGTACTTAAGTTTATTGTAGTGTCTATCAGCATCTTCGCGACACAGATAGTGTCTCTGGAATCAATCTGAGGGCAGAACGCATAGACGTACAAGATATAGAAAGACAGATAATGCATGCAGTGTTAAAGTGCCCTGACATATGTACAAGAAGACTTTCCTCACGTCTCCATGTTTCTCACACAACAGTCTGGAGGACATTCAAAAGGCAAGGTCGGAAACCATAACATTTACAGGATGTTAAATATCTTAACCCAGAAGATTTTGATAGATGCCTTGTGTATTGTATGTGGCTAGAAAATAATCGCCAGATCTTGAAGTGCATCCTGTATACCGACGAAGCCATATTTACCCGTGCTGGCCTGCGCAATACACACAATGAACACTGGTGGTCAGAAGAAAATCCTCACAAAACAGCGGAAACCAACTTTCAACATCGATTTGACTGAACCCTACATCTTTGAGGATAGACTGACTGGGGATGCCTACAGTATGTAAGTTTTCTGATGAATGACCTTCCTGTACTCTTAGGAGATGCTCCTCTGGCTAAACGACGACGAATGATCTTCCAACATGACAGTGAACCTCCACATTACAGCAGGCAGGTTAGGGATCACCTGGATCAAGCATTGCCCTGTCACCAGATCGGTCGAGGAGGACCCCACCCATGGCCTGCTAGATCACCCGACCTGACACCACTTGATTTTTATCTCTGGGGCCACATGAAGACAACTGTGTACAAAAGGAAAGCAACACGAAAGAAGAACTTCTCGCAAGAGTAATGGAAGCAGCAGAAATGATCAAGAACAACCCAGCAGTTATGAGGAAAACGACCCAGTCAATGATGGAGCTTGCAAGATTATGCGTTGAAAGTGGTGGTGGGCATTTTCAGCATTTGATGTAGGCCTCACCATGTAAGACCACCCAAACCAGAGAAGAACAAGAACCAAAGGGCGCAGGGAGAAAGGCTACATCTAAGAATTCAAGTTTCTACAATAAACAGTGTACTGTATGTATACTATAAATAATCAACTAAACCGCTGTAAACCTTACCACTGAGAAAGAGAGAGAGAGAGAGAGAGAGAGAGAGAGAGAGAGAGAGAGAGAGAGAGGGAGCACCTGCTCCAAATTTACTGTACTGTATACTGCTTACTTTACCACTGTAAATAATCAACTGCCAAAGCAAAGCATTAAAAATAAGATAAAAACAAAACAAAACTTTCATTCCCCTAACATTAGTACTCTTTTCATAGCTTGTGAGGCTGAGTTGTCTTATCTAATGAGAGAGAGCATCACTAAGTTATAGGAAAACTGAATAATGGAAATAGGTAAACATAGATTTCGGTAAAAAAAAAAAAGAAAAGAAAAGAAAAAAAAAAGACAATTTCTAACTTTTGAAAAAATGACTAATGTTTCTTCACTGAATAAGTGTGGCTGTTCCTACGTCACCATCCGGTAAAAGGAATGTGCCATATTTACTTGCAGCAGAAAAATTGTAATAAATGATATTATTACTCCTGACTTAAAGTGACACTAACCACGCTTTACATTAATATTTCTTCACTGACTGAACTGTGGGTGTTATGATATTGCTGGTAGTAATATCCTACAAACCGAACGTTACATAACTGGCAACAGCACACTAGCCTCTCCTCCATCCCTACTCTCTTGCAATCCTTAAAATTTGAATTTAATCATTGATTGCAGTCGATTTGTGCAAAAGACTTGCAGGAATGCATGACTTGATGTTAAAGAATCAACAGACTATGTAAAGTTTCTTCTTAAAACTCGTTTATACTGACAGGATATGGGATTTTAATGTAAAATACAGTAGAAGCAAATATTACTCGTCTCCCATCACCATGCGAAGCTCTCACTCAGTTACACATAATTCAAGCCACAAAACTTTTACCCTTAAACAGCCGAATGCTTGGTACTGAACCTGGGTCGCAGAACAAAATATACTCAAAATTACATGAGAGATCATCAGTGTAAGTTATTGTCATACATCACGTTACATATAAATAAATATATATATATATATATATATATATATATATATATATATATATATATATATATATATATATATATATATATCACTCATCTTGATTGTCGGGACTAACTGCCTAGCCCCGGGCTCCTACGCTTCTCATGGGGCAATGTAGGATTGGATATATATATATATATATATATATATATATATATATGAGTTGAATTTTACGAAGAACTATATGCACCAAAGACAATAGTACCAATAGCTAACTTTTCAGTTGACATAAGTGAAATGCCTAAGGTAACACCACATGAAGTAAACATTATTCATAAAAGTATGAAAAGAGGGAAGGCCCAAGGAGACGATTGAATAGTAGCAGATTTACTGTCTGATGCAGGAGTAGAAGTACAAAACTGGCTCACCCACCTATTTACTCAGTTTATAAAAAGAAGAATATTCCCAATACAGGATGTTATGCAATAGTTATTTTTCTTTACAAAAAAGGCTACTCAAAAGACTTTAGTACCTATAGACCCATTACAGTAGCTTATTACCAGGTATTTACATTTACTGAAGTCCTTAGATACAGAACAACAACAAATTTGGAAGAAAAAAAAAACTGGTTACCAGGCAGGATTCCAAAGCGTGTAGGCATATTTGACTACTGATCATGTACACACAATGAATCAGTTAACTGAGAAAACTAAAGAATATAATAAACCAATGTGCCTGGGTTTTGTTGATTATGAAAAGGCCTTCGACTCACTGGAGCACATAGCAATTATAATTAATTTCGGGAAATCGGAGCAAATTAAAACATTGTAAAACTCCTCAAAAACATGTATAAAGAGGGAATTGCTTCAGGTAAATTACATAAACACTGGAAAAATTAAAAGATTGAGAAGAACGTGCACCAGGGAGATACAATTTCACCAAATTACTTACAGCATGCCTAGAAAGTATTTTCAGAAAGCTAAACTGGGAAAACAAAGGAGTAAACATAGATGGAGGAATCCTAAATCATTTAAGATTTGCAGATGACATTGTTCTAATCTCAGGAACAGCAGAGATATTGTAAGAAATGTTAAATCGCCTGAACAGAGAAATTGTCAAATTGGGGCTGAAGATGAACCAGAGTACAACTAATGTTTAATCCAAATACACCGAAGGGCATCATCATGATAAGAGAAGAAATTCTTGAAGACATGGAGGATCACAATTAATTGGGGCAAATATTAAAACTAACGAAAAAGACCGTGATAGTGAAATAAAGAAAAAAATTCATTACAATTGGATGGAAAGCTTTCGGCAAACATACGGACATCATTAAAAGTAACTTGCCAAAAAAAAATTAATGAAAGTTATATAATAATATGTACTGTGTATTCCCAGCCACGACGTACGCTTGTGAGACCTGGAAACTGACAAAATCGATGGAAAATCAACTAATCCTTTCTCAAAGAGCAATGGAAAGGTCAGTGTTAGGAATATCTTTAAGAGACACGAAAATATCAACTTGGCTGAGAGAACAGACTAAAATCAATGACACTGTAGAAGTTATGAAACAAGAGAAATGGTTGTGGGCAGGTCATGTAGCAAGACTAAGGGATAACAGACGGAGATAGAGGCTGACTGACTGGACTCCAAGGGATTGTAAGCATATCATAAAAAGGCCAGACAGGTGGTGGAGAGATAAACAGGAGAAGTTTGCAGGCAAAACGTGGCAGATATTGGCTCATTCAAGGAATTCGTGGAAAAGTTTGGGGGAGGCCTTTGTTTAGCAGTGGACTTGCAATGGTTATACTGTATATACATATATATATATATATATATATATATATATATATATATATATATATATATATATATATGCAGTGCCATATATTCTTGATGTCTGCAGTTTGTAGGGATTATTGAAAAATTACCGTTTTCCAATAAGTAATAATGAATCCATGAATATAAAATCAGGATAATGTTCAGTTAATAACTGAAATAATGCAAAATAGCTGAAGAAAAATGTTGCCACTATTTTTCTAAAACTCTACACGATAGCCTTAAAGTCTTAAAGTGCAATTTGATCGAAAATTTGTGCTAAATAATCTAATACAGCAATATTTAGATAATTTAAAATATTTAGTTTTACATGTGTCATTTTCCTTAATTAAGGGAAATATTTACATCTGTCACTAATAACAAATAGCTTGAGAATAATGGACTTGTTAAAAATATTATGCTAGTGTATCTCTTTTGCATCGTGAACATATATTGATATCATCATTCCTGATCAAATTTAGAGCAGTGATTTCTAAAGCCTCTTTGAATTACAAATATAGCAAAACGTGAAAAAAAAGCATGAAAATGTTCTTCACACTTTGCAAGAATGATAAACTTATCCAAAAATATTAATTAATATCCATCAGTAGATATCGAACTGAGTAGCCTACATCCTTCAGATGAAAATTTATTAATAGTCTTGGCACACCATGGGTTGCACTCATCCTTATAGAATATCACTGGACCCCTTGATTGTGATATATTTTATACTGTGTAAGCATTAACATTATTAGGATGAATTTTTATGTAGACAAAATTGAGGTGAATGCTACATGCAGTCATCATTTTTAATTCACTCAAGTTTGTGTGTGTCAATAAAATAATAAATGTTGTGTTAATGATGATATTTACCAGTTGCCTGGTGCGACAAAACATTGTCACCCCAAAATTTTATAATATAAGTAAGGAAAATGACATTTGTTTTTAAAAATGTATATAATGGTGTAAAAGCACAACAGAAATACATGAAGTAACAAAAGTTTTATGGTTCTCTTTTATATCGGTTTAATCAGTGTTCAGCTCCTCTTCACCCCAGAATAATCATGATAAGTCACTGTATTGACCCTTAAACTATGTACGGTACCATTTTTTAGTTAATATTCACTCCCGCTAGATTGTTTTATTCAGTTTTGTGGAGCCTCATACATGGGATTATTTTAACCTTTATGCCCAGGGCTCGGGATACAGAGCAATTCGTCCCACGAATGCATTTTCACTAAAAGCGATCATCCTCAACTAGTAATAACCCTCTGACGGAAACGGTTGTTTAGAAAACCAAAACATCTTTCCTCTGCATGTAGCAAGAAAAAAAAAATCTCTATTTTGTTTCATATTCCTATAACGACAATTAAAACAAGATATTTTTCATGAAATATTGCATTCGGTAAGGTGCAGCGACATAAATGTGGATGCACTGTGAGAGATGCAAGCACTATCCTGCTCTTGTGATGACAAAATCTTGCACACTCAGCACTGATTCACGTAAGAGAAGTATGTAACCGATAACCGAATCACCAGATACTACTCCCTCACATGGAAAATCCCTCACATCATAATAATTATGATGTCCGCCCAGATGCTCCTCTCAGCATCTTATACCTAATTGGGATTAAGGTTAATAAATAAACTTGTATAACCCGCACAGTTTTAAAAGCGTATCTTAAATGAAATAACATCTGGTCGTGCCAGATAATTTAACATCACTGACCAGAGGTTCTATCCCATTCTGAAGACTAAATAAGTTAATCAATAGTAAGGCATGCTATTCCCATCATCGCTATACAAGAAAAACATACATAACTACTTTGCTTAAACATATCATAGACACATTCAACTCAACCAAAATAAATTCAGTTAAGCCATACTAACTCAAGTATTGCATTGATAAAGGCACCCATCACTATTATCATCAATATTCTGCACCCTGACGTAGTGTTTGGTTGAATTCCTTCATTATAACGTAACTGCATTTCTGTGATGACATCTCTCACACTTAATTTGACTGCAACCAGACAACATTTCACACTTGCACAAGCTGAAAGGGCCGTGGGGTAAATATGTGTGTGTGTGTGTGTGTGAACAAAACTCAAATAGTTTTGATCCGATCTATACCAAACTTGATACAGGAGTTCAAGATCTTGCCTGAGGCTGACAAAACAACAGATCAAAGGTCAAGGTCATACCGTCAGGTCAGCATTAACAGCGCTGATCCGATTTTTCAAAACTCATTCGACTGGTTGTGGGTAAACCAAGAAAGAAGTGGTCTGATTTCGACAACAACGAACAAAGATCGAATTCATGGTCAATGTTCAAGTGCTGGAACCTTAATCTCAGTAAATTTTGTTTCTTTTTTTAGACCAAAATATTTGCGGAAGTCCAGAGAATCAGCTAAGAAAAGACACATATGTGTTTTAGGAGAATGGGGCAATGTCAAAAGGCAAGATCAACTCAAACAGGTTTGATCCAATATGGACCAAACTTGTTGGCAATGTTAAGACAAGAGCTAGGATCAAATACTTTGATTTTGAGAATAATTGTTCAAAATTCAAGTACAGGTCAAATGTTAGCCCCCTAGACCAATGGTAGGGGGCGAGAATTGCTCTGTTTGCCCAGGAGATTACGTCCAGCTAGTCTTATATCTATGGTAGGGAGGGTATGGAAAGGTATGATTGCAGATATGCTTGCAGATCATCTAGAATCAAATAAGTTATCTTTGACTCTCAACATGGCTTTAGACGGCATCGTTCGTGATTAACCAAACTGACTGAGTTCTTTCACTGTAAGCTGTCTGAGTATGACCTGTGCTGGGTAACTGCCATTCTTTCCTTGGGCTTCCAGAAAGTGTTCGATAAAGTATTTCATCGAACGTTGATGGCACCAACTCGTGCACTGGAAACTCAAGGAAACTAGCACGATGGATTGAGATTTGGTCGACTGTCCGGTGCCAGGGAGTTGTTGTCAACGAGAATGCTTGTGACTGGAAAGTTGTAACAAATGGAGTGCCTCAGGATTTAAGTTCTAGGTCCATTATCAAATAAGATTTACATCAAAGACTTATATAGCAACATTGTTGTGCGAAATGCGGTAATGCCTCATTATTTGATAAGACTGAAGAATTACGTAGGGACTTGGTTAAAATAGAGGAGTGCTATAAATGTTGGAAAATACCGTTCAACCTGGATAGGTGCAAGGTGACGCACACTGCATAATTTTGGAAATACAAGAACAAAGCACTTTTTCCTACGAAGTGCTGTCAGCAGCAATGACTTCGAGAAAGACAGGTGCACTAATCACTAGTGTCCTCAAGCTTCCCAAGCGATGTGTTCAAGTAGAGAAGAAAGCACATAGGCTTCAAGGTTATATAAAAAGGCAACTTTAGTCCAGAAACAAGGAAACAGTCCTCTTTGTGTACATTTCTCTTGTATAGCAACGTCTAGAAGTTGCTGTGCAGTTGTAATACCGACCTTGGGGAACGATATCGCGAGGCTTAGGAAAGTATAGACACGTGCTGCTAGACTGATGTCCACCATTAGCCACATGAGATATCAGAGAAAGCTAAAGGCACTGGTCTTCTTGTGGTTAGAGACTAGTCATTGCCGTGGACAGATAACCGAGATTTTTCAAAATCCTTCACGTATATACAAGCAAGTCGACGAGGAATCAAGAAGCGAAAGCTGTCGTGATGTATTTCCACTACGTTTGCTTAGGTAATTTCTCCACGTACAAAATCTGCAATACCTGAAATGTGATGTATTTCCACCACGTTTAACTGGGCAATTTCTCCACGTACAGTATCTGCAATACCTGGAATCAGCAACCAGCAGGGACAGTTGGCAGTTCCTCGATAGAACAGTTCATAGCGAGATTGGACAAAGTTTTAGCAAGGCTAAAGCAGTGTTAGATTGTTTCCTCCCCTCCTGCAAAATTTCCTAGCCTAACTTCTACCCCCGGCGTCCCCTGGTTAGGTGCATTTCCTTTAACCTCTCCGTGTTGTGAGTAGGAAAGGGAGGTGGGCTGAGCCTTCATGGTTACTGTTTTTTACTCATTAGTGGAACAGCAATGTCTGCCTGGCAACATCACTGATGGCATATAAACGTTTTGAGATATTACATGTCCTTGTAACTTTTAGGAAGCCTCAGATTACACCATCTAGGATTAGAACTGTTACCTTCATGATCAGTAGTTAAATGAGTAATTGTTTAAGGCTGAACGATTATCTAGCCCGTCCTTTTTCAAAAAAATCTAATTACCTTAATAAGGCCGTCTGGAAAAGGGAAATGTAAGAGTATAACTGGTTTCTCGGAAAACAGCTACCCCGTGTTATGGTGACACTTACCTGTTTCTTGACTGAAGGAGAGGTCACACTCAGACTCAGCCACCGTAGCCGATGCAGAAGTATTTGTCTCTGTGGGAGAACCAAATTTTATCTTTGACAGCAGTCTGTATATATATATATATATATATATATATATATATATATATATATATATATATATATATATATATATATATATATATATATATATATATATATATATATTATTTAGAAAGGAGGGGAAAGGGAGCTGACTAAGTCGCTGACAGATACTGGTTTTCTAAATTTACATCCTTATTTCTAGTTAAATAAATATTAAATAATGTAATATTACATACAATTTTTGTTGTAGGTGGGGGCGCTAACCATCCACTCACTCGATGTAGGGATGTTCTTGGGTGTCTACCCTTTCCTCTCTTCCATCCTTCTTTCCTTCCATCCTCTTCTGTCTTTCTTTCCTTCATTCTTTCCCTTTCCTTCTGCCTGTGGGTGACTCTACACTGAGTGACAAGCCAAATGGTTTCCTGTACATCAGGAAACCATTTACTACGCTGGGTGGTAACCATATAGCCAAATTTTGACACCTGGTGGTTTAGTGGGTAATTATTGCGCTCCAATCCGATTGAGCCAGTGAGGGTTTATATCTAAGTGATGGTTGGGGTTGATTGCTCATGTAATGCCACTCAGGGATGAGTGAGGCTGGTCACTCTCATCTTAAATGTCGAGACCAACTGCCTAGCACCGGGCTCCTACGCTTCTCATGGGGCAATGTAGGATTGGATGATGGATGGATCGATATATATATATATATATATATATATATATATATATATACTGTATCTATCTATCTATCTATCTATCTATATATATATATATATATATATATATATATATATATATATATATATATATATATATATATATATATATGTATCATGTAGGAAATATTATATATTATACGTAAGGGTGATGTGGTGTGGCAATATATTTCCAGCACATAATATAAATTTTGACATATGACTCAGAATAAGGCCTACTGTTTGTACCACTTTGGATGGCTTCTCACCGTGTTTCTTAGAGCTTCCGGAGCATTGAGTAGTAGTACAGTTCTAAAACATGTCGTACCAAGGAAGATCCCGGCAACGACTGTTATCCTAGTGGTATACTGGCTGACGCTTGCCAGGGAGGTCACGACCATCATTAACGCACTGAAAAGTTGGACGCAGATGACTGGAGCCAGATACCTAGTAAGGTTCTTTGTCAGCTGGTCGATGGTACTGTCACGGGGTTTTTATATATCACGGTAATTTTGAAATATAAATAGTTAAATATTATTTAAATTGATAATAATATTCAATAATATTGAAGAGCAGAGACAATGATTGTCTTGCTACATCAAGCAACGATTACTTTACGCTGGCTTAGCACGATTCTCTGAGAACGAGAATTCATAAACTTTCTCAACAGTACTCAGCAGAGACTAATTACTCACAATTGCTGAATTACTGTACTGTTAGCCTCTGGAGAAAGTTACATCACCCCTGACAATAAATAACTAATACTAATAATAATAACATCAGGTTCTTGCTGATGCATTAACTCCTGGCACAACGGATTTTAAGTTAATACAACAAGACTGGTCTAAGTACCAGTTATGAAAGCAAACGTTTATGCAAGCTAGGAGCTATATGGAAAATATGCTTAATTATGGAAAAATGAAACAAGATTTTTACTTTACATTAAGCTCGAGAAAGGAACTGTTAAATTTATTAATTACAAAAAAATAAATTTAACATTACATTTCAAATCAAATCAATGAGACGCACTCGCTCACTCACTCACGCAATAGCTAAATACTTACGCCTAGGGAAAAACACCTTAATTAAACTCTTATAACTAGAAAATACACAAAAGAAATACTATAGTCGATGAATGCTGCGTATCACCAGATGGGTGGGAAGACTGGACTAACTGTGAAGTGGAGTTTGGGTACTAGCTGACCTCTCACACTGCGGCACAGGTCCTTCCTCCGTCACATCAATCACAAGACTGCCTAAGTCGTGGGAAAGCGGAGCACTCGGCCGCATTTTTAACGGTCGAATGAGGAAGCAGAGGCGAACAATAAAAAACAATAGTATCGCTCAGTACAGCACTTAGTGACGTGCATTAAATCGGTCACTCTTTGAAAACGGTGACGAATTATTTGAAAAGTATACTCCGATAATGGAGGGAGAAACGGTTAGCTGAGCGATACACAGTGAGTTTTCCACTAATAGTTCGTGGTTTCTCACAAAAAGGAAATGTCGCGAATTGATTCGTGACATTACGCCCCTTGAAAATTAAATCTTTCTTCCTTCAGAAGAAAGATTTCAATATACATACATATACATCCTAACTCAGTCACACAAGATTCACACTGTGGTGTGTGTGCTATCCTGCTACAGGAGTATGTCGCAGTCGCCAGTGAGCGAAAAAACCTCGTATTTACGTTAATAGAAACAAGCTTGAGGGAAAAACTCCGTGACGACTGTGAAAATCCTGTACTCAGGTCAAACTGAGCGAAAATTCGCTACATTTACACTGACAACTAATTGTTGTGTAGCGTGGTGTATGTAATACACGGTGTAGGTGTGACAGTTGTAGTGTAACTGTACCTACGTGTAAAATGACACAGTAAATAATAATATGGCGACGACGAAGACAGAGGAGAAGAGGCGGCAGCGTGCGGCAGACGATCAGCTGGTCCGCACAGCAAAACTGCTACACCCATTGCTGAACCTGCAAAACCAATTGAGGTGGAGCATCAAAAGTGTCAATGAGACAAAATTTTATCATGTTACAATTACTCTCTCTGCCTAGCAGTCAGTGCTACGACGTACATTCGAGGTCGCCATTAATTATAGCACACGATTATGGTCGGCAAGTTGAGAATCCTTGTGCAAACTTGGGTCTTCCATAGCCTCAAGTCGCCTCTGCAGAGTTCTCACTTCCCCCTTAACCTACAATACAATACTTATATTAGTACCGGAAAGCTGAGAATCCTTGTGCAAACTTGGGTCTTCCATAGCCTCAAGTCGCCTCTGCGGAGTTCTCACCTCCCCCTTAACCTACAATACAATACTTATATTAGTACCGGAAAGCTGAGAATCCTTGTGCAAACTTGGGTCTTCCATAGCCTCAAGTCGCCTCTGCGGAGTTCTCTCTCGAACTTCCCCCTTAACCTACAATACTTATATTAGTATTGGGAAGCTGAGAATCCTTGTGCAAACTTGGGTCTTCCATAGCCTCAAGTCGCCTCTGCGGAGTTCTCTCTCGAACTTCCCCCTTAACCTACAATACTTATATTAGTATCGGGAAGCTGAGAATCCTTGTGCAAACTTGGGTCTTCCATAGCCTCAAGTCGCCACTGCGGAGTTCTCTCTCGAACTTCCCCCTTAACCTACAGTACTTCTATTAGTACCGGGAAGCTGAGAATCCTTATGCAAACTTGGGTCTTCCATAGCCTCAAGTCGCCACTGTGGAGTTCTCTCTCGAACTTCCCCCTTAACCTACAGTACTTCTATTAGTACCGGGAAGCTGAGAATCCTTGTGCAAACTTGGGTCTTCCATAGCCTCAAGTCGCCTCTCAACTTCCCCCTTAACTTACGGTACATAATATGTATGTACAGGCCCTGGACATAATGTGTCCTGTGGGGCCAATGGGCGAGACGTCAGGTCTGCACCCACTTCACCACTACCCTGTCTCTCAACTGACTCAGAGATTACAGGTGTAGTTACAAATGGCACAGGAAGGGCATGTCCCTGATTAGTGGTGATACTTTGGCACACACTGCAAGAACGGACAAAATTATCTATGTCCCGTCCCATCCCTGGCCAGAAAAAGTCAGCTCGGATACGGCCCTGGGTCTTCCTTTTGCCCATGTGACCTCCTGAGGCTGAACAATGACCCCATTGTAACACTGCTAGGCGGTACTTGGCGGGAACGACAAACTGCAGTCGAACCTCGCCCTCGGGTGTTCGTGACTCACGGTAGAGCCGTCCTTGTTTGCGAAGGAACTTGGCTCGACCTCCCCGTGAATACTTAATCACTCGACCCTTTTGTTTATTCCGCACGGCAGCAAGTGTCGGGTCAGAATGTTGTTCTTGTACAACAAGTTGACTGCACATCAGATCTTGCGGCGATTCAATGATCACTGGGGTGACACAGTCTGGAGCCTCAGTCATGGCTCATGTCACCGCAGCAGCCGAAGTCTGAGTAGCGCCATCGGAGCAACTATCCTTGACTCCATTAATATTGCCTACTATTAAGTCAAATAGAGGCTCTGGCATGACAACTGCAAGTGTCATACCAGTATAAAATGGAGATGCCACCTGGATACATGCCTCAGGGAACAATCTCACTGATCCATCAATAAGGCTTACATGGATCTGTCGACCTGTATACTGCTCAGGCCGAACTAGACTCTGCTTGACAGAGCAACCTGAGGAACCATTGTCTCTCAGGACCTTCACAGGAATGTCTCCCACAAACCCTGGCTGAACAAGGAAGGTACTGTCACCTGTGGGAGGGCCTGTGGAGGAAGCAGCTAGCCACTCATGAGGCTGCTGAATTGATGTGGCAAACATTGTGCCTTGAAGGTTATATTGGGGAGATGGAACATTGGCCATCTGTGGAGGGGGGTTCACTGTCACTGTGGGACTAGTGAACTGTGGGGAAGTACCCACACTGGTAGGGACGTGACCACCAGATTGCTGCTGAGGAATGAAGGCTGCATTCGCTTCCTGCCTCTTTTGAGTTGGTGGTGAAAAACTTTGTCCCGTCGGTCGGTTGCGTGGCTGATACTGCTGCTGGTTAGGGTACTTGTTGTACCTCTTCCACTCAGGTTTCTGAGTGTTTTGCCCCTGGTCCTTCCACTGCGGTTTTGGACCTTGACCATTACTCTGAGAACGGCCTTGGTGCTGGGATTCAGTCTGAGACGGCTTCCCAGACTTGGCAGTATCTTTTCTGCTCCAGGTGTTTTGCTTACGAGCTTGATACCCGTATGCAGTAAAGAATGCGTCAGCCTTCTCTACCATTTGGCTGGCATCTTTCACCTGGCAGATCTTAAGCTGTGCTATGAGCTCAGCAGGCCACGACCTCTCTAGCTGTGTACGCAGCATAAGGTCAATTATCCCCTCACGCGTGGAAGGAGTTTCATCTTTCTCCATCCACTCATTTAAGTAAGCTGTGAGACGATCAAGGAACTGAACAGCTGTCTCCTTGTCTTGGAGACGAGCTCGCATGAACTGAACTTTGGCGTCGTCTACTGTGAGACCATACGCCTTAATGAGTGCAGCTTTCATCATCTCATATGTGAGATTGTCTCCACGAATTCTGTGGAGAATATCGAGGGCAGGGCCCTCAAATAGGCTAAGAAACTGAAGCCGCTTAGCTGCCTCATCCAGTTGATACATGTCTGCCATGTCCTCAAAACGAGCTATGTACGGCTCGATTCGCTCGCTTTCCTTATATGAAGGAAGCTTGATGCGTGGGGTCGCCAGGACATGTGCAGGAAGAACGCTCGTGGAGCTTGGACCAACTGCACCAGATGTATCTGAAGCCAAGGAATCTCGCTTGAGCTTCATCATTTCATATTCGTGTTTTTCACGTGCCTCACGTTCGGCACGTTCGTGCTCTCGTTCTCGCTCGCGTTGTTCACGCTCGTATTCGCGCTGTTCTCGCTCGTGTTCGCGCTGTTCTCGCTCGTATTCGCGCTGTTGTCGCTCTTTTTCTAACTCGAGCTCGCGTTGTTTCTGCTCGTATTCGCGCTCTTTCTCACGCTGCTCTTGTTCATAAGCACGCTCTCTTTCACGTTCCTCACGCTGTTCTCGCTCGTATTCGCGCTGTTCTCGCTCGCATTCGCGCTGAATCCTACGCTCTTCACGAGCATCTTTCTCACGTTCTTGCTCGTAATTGAACCGTGAGAGAACGTAACTCTGTATTTTCTCTGGGTCTGTGAGACCAATATCTTTGGCTTCCTGTACATATACAGCTGTAGCCATGATGCTAGCTCAATTTACTAAGTAACCGAAATTGAGTACTGACTGCTTAGCGACGAATACTAATAAACACAAGTAAAGAATACAGACACAAGCTAGTGGTGACCAGTCTTATCTAGTTAACTGGCAAAAATAAATCAAAAATGTAAATGACTGGGAAGACTCAATAATAAACACAATGGGTACGCCGACTTCCCAGGAGCGAGTAAAATCGTCTGGCGTTACCAAAAATAAACTAGAGTTAAGTACTCTATTGATTTATAAAGCAAAAACTCACTTGCTAAATTAACGGTAAACACCAGTAAGCTTGTGCCTATAAACTTTAATGATAAATACCTAAATATGAATGAGTGAGCACTATCTCGTAAATAGCTTTAGAGCTAGGAGTTAATATCCTGGAATGAGGTCGCCAATTGTCACGGGGTTTTTATATATCACGGTAATTTTGAAATATAAATAGTTAAATATTATTTAAATTGATAATAATATTCAATAATATTGAAGAGCAGAGACAATGATTGTCTTGCTACATCAAGCAACGATTACTTTACGCTGGCTTAGCACGATTCTCTGAGAACGAGAATTCATAAACTTTCTCAACAGTACTCAGCAGAGACTAATTACTCACAATTGCTGAATTACTGTACTGTTAGCCTCTGGAGAAAGTTACATCACCCCTGACAATAAATAACTAATACTAATAATAATAACATCAGGTTCTTGCTGATGCATTAACTCCTGGCACAACGGATTTTAAGTTAATACAACAAGACTGGTCTAAGTACCAGTTATGAAAGCAAACGTTTATGCAAGCTAGGAGCTATATGGAAAATATGCTTAATTATGGAAAAATGAAACAAGATTTTTACTTTACATTAAGCTCGAGAAAGGAACTGTTAAATTTATTAATTACAAAAAAATAAATTTAACATTACATTTCAAATCAAATCAATGAGACGCACTCGCTCACTCACTCACGCAATAGCTAAATACTTACGCCTAGGGAAAAACACCTTAATTAAACTCTTATAACTAGAAAATACACAAAAGAAATACTATAGTCGATGAATGCTGCGTATCACCAGATGGGTGGGAAGACTGGACTAACTGTGAAGTGGAGTTTGGGTACTAGCTGACCTCTCACACTGCGGCACAGGTCCTTCCTCCGTCACATCAATCACAAGACTGCCTAAGTCGTGGGAAAGCGGAGCACTCGGCCGCATTTTTTAACGGTCGAATGAGGAAGCAGAGGCGAACAATAAAAAAACAATAGTATCGCTCAGTACAGCACTTAGTGACGTGCATTAAATCGGTCACTCTTTGAAAACGGTGACGAATTATTTGAAAAGTATACTCCGATAATGGAGGGAGAAACGGTTAGCTGAGCGATACACAGTGAGTTTTCCACTAATAGTTCGTGGTTTCTCACAAAAAGGAAATGTCGCGAATTGATTCGTGACAGGTACACAGACAGAGACGGGCGGACTGGAGGGCGTCCACCGAAAAGGAAGGTGGGGATGGAGCAGCAGACACCTGGACGTTCATCCCAAACTTCTTACCCTTAATGCAGCCAGTCTGGTGATAATCTGATGGTAAGGGTAAGGATGTTTCTTGGTCATGAGATACTACATTGTTCCGATTTTTGGTAGTTATGGAATGTAGCTCATCATTTTCCACTTTTATAGAACATATTTCCTCAATTTTGTTAAACAAAGGAGCAAAAGTCGAGTTTACTGCTTGATCAAGAAGCCGAAGGATGTCATGAAAGAATACAGGTATAATGTAAACGACTGGAGAGCAGTGCAAGCTGAATATAATAAACTGCATTTTAATGACAACAGGTTCTTCTTGTAACCACACCTGCACCATTATCCATATATCTGCAAACAGGAACACGACAAGACAAAACAAAGAATTCCAGTTGAATTTCCCGCCATTTATTGTCTTGCGGACGATGTCCAACACCGATGTAAGGATGCGAACAAGTTCCTTTCCGAAAATAAGTGAATGCACTGCAGTGACGTATATGCATACATGGGTACCAGTCACATTCATGGAATGCACTATCATGTCGATAAACGAAGCAGGCATTGATTGTAAAATGGGATAATGCAAGACTACGTACATTTGGATGACCACCGCTGATCCCAGCAGAAGCAGACTGTACACCAGAAGGGGCCTGTGGAGTACAACATTACACCGATCCAAGGTGGTACAGTAGGGAAGTAGTCCCAAAACACGCAAAACACCCATGAGAAAGAGGAGTACTCTTGTGCACCGCATTCTTAGAGATTTCGTTCTCTAAAATATATAGCTGACACATACACTGGACGTAGTTATGTCACATATTTGAACTGTAGCAAGACAATCTTATTCGGTTGAAAGAAAGCCTTTCTGGTTATGGGCTATTCCGAAAAATTGTCATTCACAGGGTAGAAACTTAGAATGATGAAAGTCGTACACAGAGAAGTGACTGAAATGTGTGGAGAGAAGTAACTGGTATGCTTGGAGGGAAGCGGCTGGTATGGGTGGAGGAAAGCGATTGGTACAACTGAAGAGAAGCAGCTGGTGTGGATGGAAAGAATCTTATGTTATGGGTGAAAAAAAGCAGCTGGCATGGGTGGAGTGAAGCGGTTAGTATCGGCGGAGAGAAGCAGCTAGTACTGATGGAAAGAAGCGGCTGGACAGAGGCGAGGCAGGATATGATCACACTACCGAAGTCGCAAGCGTTGTCCACTGCCCGGACTAGGACGAGGCAAGAGATAACCGCAATATCGATGTACACTTCAGCACAAGAGAGGCATGCGATCACTTGATCAGCTCTAATCCGCAGCTTAGAATATATGTATAGCCATATATCATCGGTTACTGCGGTTCGCTACCACTTCTTCCTTACTTTTTTCCTTTTTTTTTTTTTTTTATCGGATCTGGTATTATGATTTTCACGCAATGTATGTCGACAAGGCGCTCCAGAGGGACGCCTTCAAGGAGTGGCATCGATGTAGGTGGACGACTCCATTACTCGGCTATGCAAACGTCCCACAACTCCTTCCGGATTCCATACAGGGGACTGGTGCACTGCAGGAGAAGAAAAAATAACTTTAGCCTTCTCGTCACTGGGTTCACGCCCTCATGAACCTGGGGTTGCAACTACCACTGCTTCTACTAATACCACCACCACTACTACTACCACTACTACTACTACTACCACCACTATTACTACTACTACTACTACTACTAATACTACTACTACTGCTACTACTGTTACTACTAGAGGTGCCACCAGTCTTGCAGATAGTCTGTGGGAGCTCCCTTTTTTCAGTTATTTTGCATAACATAACATAACATTTTTATTTCTCATATATATTGTGTATCTATATTGTGAAGACCTTGTATACCGCAGTAATGCATCGAACTTAGGAACTGGTGTATTTTGAGACTCCTGGACGTGTTTTGATGTCACCCTGTTTCCTGATCGAATGTGTAAAGAAGTCTGTCATGGAAGAGGACATTTAGATTTCGTTTGTGAACCAGCTGGATATTTCCTACCATCTATTCACGTGCTTTGAATTACAGCTGTCATGGCGAGGAAATGTCCTTAACCCTGTGCATACATTAGCTGGATTTTTTAGATGCATCTGCAAGGTGAGCTGTATACTGATCAGTATGGGGGAGGAACAGTCAACTGTGAACAATCAATATGGGGGAGGAACAGTCAACTGTGGTACAGTCTCCTTTGCTTCGTTACTTCAGCAAAAAAAAAAAAAAAAAAAAAAAAAAAAAAAATCCATGACACTGAAACCACATACACTACTTATTCACGAGGAGGTAAAGAAAAGTAAGGAAGTCCTATGTAATATCTTAAAAGCTATTATATCATGGCGATACAACCCTGATAAGAAGAAAAAAAGCTCTGTATGATGTAGCTGAACATCACGATAATTGCATGAAAGACAAATTGCTCTATTTTGTGACTGATTCACAGAAAAGGATGCACGAAATAGGATTAGAAATCTTAGGTTATCTGCTAAGAGCTTTGGCTTAGGGCATTCTGAATATCATGGAACTATTGCCAAAAATTTTAGACATAAAAGCAGAAGTGTGTAATGCAGCCGATACTGTTGGAGATGAAGATGAATATGTCAGATTTAAAGTGTAAATATCATAGTGCTATCAGTGGCATGGAAGAGGCTGCAAAGGATATGAACATTAATGAAAACCCATATTTTAGAGGATAGGACATCTCTCAAATGAACAACTACAAAGAAGTCTTTTCATCCGGAAGGGAAAAAAAAAAAACACGTAGGAGTTGATAAAATGCCGGCGAGTTACGCAGATATGGTATGAGCTAGGTGGGATACGGAGGAGGTGACACGGACAGCATATATTGTAGATGAAGCATATAGGAGTGTTGAGCATAGTGTTCAGGTGTTGAGCGACAAGGTGAAGTGGATGAAAAGGAGGGATGAGGGTTGTGGTGATGTGATCGAGAAGAGGTCATGTGGGAGAAAGGAGAGAGAGAGAGAGGAACAGCTCTAATTGAGTTATGCGAGGAGCACGAAGAGATGGCATGCAAAATGTAGATGGTGTTGGTGTTATGGGCAGCAGTCCTACAACATGTGTGTAAGATCCTCGTACTGGTGCCGTGTCCAAGTGTACACAACTACGACCACAGTCAGTAGTGCCACAGGTTCATTTTCTGATAAGAGGTGGAAGTCCGGGTAATAATGAAAGCGATGTTGATAATGAATGGACTTTATAAGACACTGCACAAGCAAATATCAGTTTAAGGAAATAACAGGATCCATGGAAAGTGATTCCATGAGCCTTGAAGAAGTTAAAAGTACATTAGATTTATTTCCTAGAAGAGTAGAGCCTGGAGTTTCAGCTGCTGGGATAAAAGAACATGTTCCAGAAGTACTTAATGTTGAAGCTGTAAATACTACAAAGCTTGATATTACGTTAGCGAATTTTATTCGTTCAAAATTATAGTGAATGCCAAGGAAAAAGATATATTATTTACTTAGGAACTGTGGCCAGAGGATGTCATCGTAGACATATAAGTCAATTAGGGTGACACATAGAGACTTCGGTATTGTCACATATCTTGCTTTTTTTTTTTTTTTACATTTTTTGTTCTGACTGTATTTGTGTTTTCTAGGGCATTCCCTGTATATCAGTGATGTTAGTGTTTATTTTTTTAATGTTCTTATGGTTTTTAATGATTTGGTGTTTTTAGCATTTAATGTCTGGCTATTGTATATTAGTGATAATATTTTTTTTTTATCTTTTCCCCCAGACTTTGTATTTTATTATGTTTTTCACTGCTTTCTGTCATTATTTTTTTATTATTATCATTTCATTGATTTTCTTATTCTTTTTCATTTAAAATATTTCTAGAAAGCTTGATATTATTATTTAGATATTTTAGGAACACTTATTTTTTTATATATATATTCCTTTTTACTGGCTTTTGCCTCTGGAACATATCTGTCTTCTAACTTTTATTGTATTGTGTTAAACTGGATACTGATGTTTAGAGAACCTATAGTTTTTACTGCATAGTCCTTTTGTAATTAGTTGCTGTCTACTTCTTAAAATTGTTGTATGTCCACTTTTTTTATTTCACTCATTTCTCTCATTTCATATTAATATTTCAAAAATATATTCATTATATCAATTTTTATTATGATAGTTTTAATTTTTACTTAGGTTTTGAATAACATTATTAACTGATAACTTTTACAAATTATTAATGTTTCATTTCTTTTATCTATTTCTTGTTAGCCATATGAAGATGAATATTAAGCTATGTACTTTTAATTGCAGTTCCTTAAGAAAGGTATAGATATCATCCTCTCTATAGGAGACTAACAATATGAAATATCTATCTATCTATATACCTAGGCTGCTTCCCCCAAGGAAAGGGAGGTAGCCGAGACAGGACGACACACTCCCCATTTACTCATCCATTCAAACACATTCATTCGCATCTTAGCCCCAAAGGGGAGAAGGGACAGATCCCCACAGCACCACACTGCACAAGGGTCAACTGCGCAGTGCGATCAGTGACATCTGCAGCAGGGCCCAACAGCAGAGCTGGTTTCCCCCTGCTACATCATAATAGACCCATCCCCTTACCTGCACCTGACCTGACTAGCTGATCAGACCAAATGCGGGAGAATATCCCCTCAGGGCTGCGTCATCATTTATTCATTCACAGTTTCTCTCCATTTATTTCTGTCATGCACAGCCACTCTTCCTTGCTCAACAGACATCGCTCTCGCATCCAGCGATCTCTTCACACAGTCCATCCATCCTATTCGTGGTCTTCCTCTCAGCCTTACACCTTTCACATCAGATCTAGTTATCTTTTTCACCAATCGCTCATTATCCATTCTCTCCATATGCCAAAACCATCGCAACACCCTCTGCTCAATTCTACCAGCCATCTCCCGAACAACTCCAGTTCTCCTTCGCGCTTCATCATTTCGCACTCGATCCATACGTGTCACTCCACACATACTCCTCAGACACCTCATCTCCATTACATTCAAACTTTTCCTCTCTGCTACACCTATATTCCACGTTTCAGCCCCATATAATGCAGTCGGTACCACAACACCCTCATTCAGCCTTCTCTTTACATCCTTTCTAAGTGAACGACAGCTAAACACTTTCTTCATTCCTCCCAGCACCTTTCCTACTTCATTCATTCTAAACTTCACTTCTGCATCTATTCTTCCATCCACAGCGACAATGTGACCCTAAATATTTAAAACACTCTACCTCCTCAAGTAACTCGCCATTCAAAACTATACTCATCCCCCTACCATCTACCAACCTCGTACACTTCATCACTTTACTCTTATTCTCATTTACTTTCAATTTCCTCCTTTCACACACCCTTCCAAACTCCTCTACCAACTGTCTCAATCTCTCCTCTGAATCAGCCACCAGTGCAGTATCATCTGCAAACAGCATCTGCTTCAGATTCCACTCTCCACCATCAACATTTACCAGACTCAGACCTCCACCTAAAACTCTTGCATTCACCTCCCTTACAACATCATTCATATAAATATTAAACAACCAAGGCGACATCACACATCCCTGTCGCAGCCCCACTCTCATGGGAAACCAATCACTCACAGCATTTCCCACTCTTACACACGCTATACTATTTACATTAAAACTTTTCACTCCTTTTAGTAACCTACCATCAAGTCCATACAATCTTTAAACAGTTCACAAAGCCTCCCTATCAGTTCTATCATATGCTTTCTCTAAATCCATGAATGCCCAAAACACATCCTTGCCTTTCGCTAAATACTTTTCACACACTTGTTTCACAGCAAACACCTGATCCACGCATCCCCTCCCTCTCCTAAAGCCACACTGCTCATCACCAATCACTTCCTCTGTACCCTCTCTAACTCTTATAATGAACACTCTACCATAAACCTCACCTACAACACTCAACAGACTTATATCCCTAAAGCTAGTACATTCATACTTATCACCTTTGCCTTTATACAACAGGACCACACAAGCACTTGTCCAGTCAATTGGCACCATACCTCTCACAAAGCATACATTCAACTATCTTACTAACCAGTCAACAATAGTCACTCCACCACCCTTCAGGCATTCCACAGCACACCCATCCATACCTGCAGCTTTCCCTGTTTTCATCTCCTGTACTGCCTTCTCCACTTCCTCCTTCGTGATCAAAGAATCATTCAGCTCTCCCAACACATTTATTCCCTCACCCTTCCATCCGCCACACTTTCAGCCACCCTTTCTTCCTCTACATTTAACAATATTTCAAAATACTCTGCCCATCTCTTCCTTACTGCATCCATCTCGATTAACATCCTTCCATCATCTGCTTTTACTCGCTCTTCCTTCCCAGACTCTCCCTTTCGCACCCTTTTCACCTCCTTCCAGAACATTTTCTTATTCTGTTGAAAATTATTAGTCAGCCGCCCCCCCACCTCTCATCTGCTGCCACTTTAGCATCACGCGCAGCCCTTCTCGCCCTATTCCTCTTTTCCTTATACCTTTCATATGACACCTCATCTTTCCTCTGCAGCCACACTTCATATGCACGTCTATATATATATATATATATATATATATATATATATATATATATATATATATATATATATATATATACATAGATAGTTAGATAGATAGATATAAAATAATATGATAAATAATTTGGTTTTATGTCAGGTATCCACGAAGGGCTAAGGTGTTGCCTCTGAGTAAAGGATTTTTGGACTGGAGCGTGTAGCATTTTATGACCGGATGCCCTTCCTGATATCTACCAATGACCCTTGGGTGGATTCGATCCTCCGACCCTTCGGTCAGAGTGGAAGTGCTCTAACCCGTTGAACCACGGCTGCTATATATATATATATATATATATATATATATATATATATATATATATATATATATATATATATATATATATATATATATATAATCAAGAAACATGTATCACAGAAGACAGATTGGGTGATATTGAAGTCACTGGCGACAGACATGAATGTGTACAATCTGGTGGTAGATACTCTGAAAAGCCTCCTATTTCACATAGAGGAAGGTGTGAGGGAGGCATAAATTGTATGTGGAGGAACGATCTTACATTTACAATAAAGATTTTACTTACTGACAGTAATTAAATAGTAAAGAATTTAACCATGGGACACTCTGCAATTTTTAAAATAAACACCTACATTAAAAGCAATGAAATGAAGAACAGAATGTTAGACATGTAACTGGAAGCATTGAGTAACCTGGAGTATATTTTAAATAATCATGAGTCTGACGGTGTTTATATCTTGGGAGATTTTAATGCTGATCCTTTTTTTAGTAGGTCTTGGTTAAACCTTAAAAATTTAATGTAAAGAAATAATTTAAAATGTTTTGATATTGAGTTGGATGGACAAACGTTTACTTTCATTCCCTACGGTGATTCCTTTACAAAATGGTTGATTCACATCACTGGAAAGGATACCACTTCTGCCAGTTTTACTGATATTGTTGTGTTGTGTCCTATGATTGGGTCAAATCATTTACCATTGACTTCCAGTTAATGGTCAATCCATTGATCGGTGCTTAGGTGTATGTCATCAAGATCAAAGTTCTAATGATTTTTATACTGAATGGAGTATAAAATGTAATAATGATATTTATTTGACTGAGAGAGGTGTTAGTGGGGAAATTAACAAGTACAGTACGTGAAAAATAAAGTATTTACTTGCCAGGTGGTCGGATGTCAGTGGAGAACAGAGCACACTTAGAATTTTTTTAAATGCTGTAATTAACTCAGTAGCTTTTCACACACACATGGTTTTAGAAAGACGAGGAAGAAAGTGTCAAATTTAGGGCTATTCCTGGTTGAAACCGCTGTTAAAGAATTAAAAACTATATGAAGGTATGATTATATTAAATGGTTGGAAAAAATGTCAGAAAGAAGCAGAAACTCGCAGGGATACCAAAGAATGATAGAAAATGGAAAACTGTTATAAATACACTGTCCAGTTGTAAGCATATTGAAAAATCTGAGGGATCTAGGGCAGTGCAGGAGAAAATTCAGAATGAAAATATGCCTTCTTTCTGGAGTGAGATAAGAAAGCTGAGTAATAAGATCAAATCATCAAAGATTATTAATTTTATAGATGCTATGGCTAATGACAGAAATATTATTCATTTATATGGTGAGAAATTGTTTGAGAATCACAATGAAGAGGATACTGAGGAGCAAACAAAGATTTTATCTAAGTTAAAAGAAGTATGGTATTCTAAGAAAAAAAAAATGCATTAAAATGTCGGTAAAAAGATGAAAACTGTTAATCAGGAGGCTGAAAGATGGCATAGGCCATGATGGCATACACTCTACACTACTGAAGCGTGGATCTGAGGAATTTTCGTGTGTCTTGGTGTCTTCATAAACACTTGTTACAGTCACTGCTATATACCTGTGGAAATGCTGAAGGGCAATGTTTCTCTCATTAAAGATGTAAAATAAAATGCATCAGATTCATATAACTATAGGCCAGTAAAGGAATCCTCATGTGTTTTGAAACTTTAGAATTACATTTTTTTAGATGTTTCAAAAGAAAAGTGTGTTTTTAACTGCAGGCAGTCTGGATTTAATGAAGGACTGTCTACTGCTAATGGCTTTTTTTTTTTTTTTTTTTAAGAAACTATCAGACCATACACTAATGGAGGCAAAGCGCCTTATGGATTTTTTTTTTTTAATAGATTTGCGTAAAGTTTTTGATGATGTGAATCATTTTAAAATGGGGAGCATTTTATTGGAGGGGAAATTTCCTCCAACAAGATTTTAATTATTATGAATTATTTAGGGAAACCAGTGCAAGAAATATTTGGAACAGTTATTTTGGTAAATTTTATCACATGAAAAGAGGTTTTCGACAAGGGGGAATTCTCTCTCATGTTGTTTTTATAAATAACAGAACACAGGAAGGAAAAACAAATGAATAAGAGAAATAATCCATACACCAGATTACAGGTGTCCTCCATTCATTAAAAATCCATAACAGTCCAGTCATGAGTGACACCAAATGCAAGTGTACCTAGAGGGAAGGCGTGGAAAGGTGGCACAATGGATGGAACTTCCTCAGAGCATTTGCCTTTAAAGTACCTGTAAAATAATGCAAGAAGGCAACATTCCTTCTTACTTGTAGGGACGGTAGTCCATTGTGTAATACCTGTAGTAGGGTTATTAATAATTCTAGCAGCTTTGTTCTGAATTTTGTCCAATTGTTTTAGTGCAACCTGTCCACATCCATTCCACAAGGATGAGCAATATTCTAGCTAAGAGAGCACATGACTCTTGTAAATTATGTAGGAGGACTGCTGGGACTTGATAGCAGGTTGTGAAGCCTATGCCCACAGTCGAACACATAAAAAAAAAAATAGCTAACTGCTCGTCAGTGAAGAAGATACAGACTCTGTACAATGATCCAAGTTTCTTTGAAACGGTTTTAGCAAGTGACCTAACATGAAAGATCGATCCGAGGACATTGTTAAGTGAAACACCAAGAATTTCAATACTTTTAGAAATAGGAATATTAGCAGCAATGAGAGTAATATGGGAGTCAGGCAATATCTTTCTACTAGTAAATTGTATATATTTGGCTTTCCTAGCAATAAATGAGACAATATTATTTTGTCCCCGCTCAGTGATCTTACGAGTAGATAAGTCTTGATTTATGGACACTGCTGTACTGAGTTGTGAGGTAGAGATACTGAACATTGCGTTGGGTGTTTAAGTGTAAATGAACTATGAAGTGTTGAGTCATCTGCATAGGAATGAATGGGATTATGGGTGACAGATAAGATATCATTGATATCAATTAAGAATAGGGGTGAAGCAAGAACTGATCCTTGTGGCACGCCAGCATTAATCGAGTGGATATTGGAATATACAGCATCTGCTTTTATCTTTCTGTCACTGAGATATGAGGAAATCAGAGGAA
Source organism: Coenobita brevimanus (assembly GCF_032717465.1). Classification (NCBI taxonomy): domain Eukaryota; kingdom Metazoa; phylum Arthropoda; class Malacostraca; order Decapoda; family Coenobitidae; genus Coenobita; species Coenobita brevimanus. The sequence goes on along the minus strand of NC_137060.1, from coordinate 14,515,620 downwards.
CTAAAGAATTTAGGCCATAGCAGGGGAGTTTGGATGGCAAGGAATGGTGCCTCACTCTGTCAAAAGCTTTAGAAAAAAACAAGGGCTAGTGCAGATATTTTTCCATGTTGGTCAATTGACAGCTAAATGGCATGAGTCAAAAGACTGAGTATGTCAACAGTGGATCTTTCGTGGCGAAAACCATACTGTCCGTACTTAATAAAGTTGTTGGATTCAAGATGTATAACAATGTGCTTATTAATTACAATCTCAAATACTTTACCAAGAGAAGATGTGATAGCTATTCGTCTGTAATCAGAGGGTCAGAGGAACTTCTTTTCTTCGGAATTGGGTGGATACTGGCTTCTTTTCAAGCATTAGGGAATGAAGAATTATGTATGCGTTGTCTGAATAATTTAGCTAGAACAGCAGCAAGTAGACCGTAGCACCAGTCAGGCAGGGCTGTACTCCCAAGGTGGATGGTAAGCAGATGTGAGGGAGAGCTGGAGTCCCCATTTCATCAGTCCTCAGGACTAGCTCCTAACCATACTCCTTGACTGAACTTTTTCAGTGTTTAAACAAGTGGTGCCAGGCACAACAACCCTCGCCTGACCAGTAATTTTATTACTGTTAAAAACTGACTCGTTTCTGCCATTTAGTGTCAGTGAACAATTAAAGTCTAAGGTACTGGTGCAAATGTTTTCAGGTTATGCCGTCTGAACATCTGTTATCTTGCATTTGACCTTTCGAGGTCACTCAAGGCCAAATGTCATTCTGCCAAATGAAAGCCAATATAAGACTTCCTATATCTTGGTAATAGTATACTGTATACCTCTGTCTTCAACGAGTTTCGAGTTATAGCCCCCTGAATATCAGTAACCTGGAGTTTGCCCTTTCAAGGTCACTTTTGGTCAAAGGTCAAGGTACCAATTAAAAACTTACATGGGGTTTCCTATAAGTTGATAATAGTAAATACCTATTTTCAACCACTTTCGAGTTATAGCCCCCCAAATATCCGTGACCTTGATATTCGCATTTCAGGGTCATACAAGGTCAAAGTTCTTGGTGCCAAATGAAAGCCCATAGTACGAGTTCCTATACGTTCATACAGTAAATATCTCCATCTTCAACCGATTTCAAGTTATAGCCCTCTGAAAAACTGTGACCTTGATTTTGACCTTTCAGGGTCAATCAGTTACCTCCAAAATTTGATCACTTATTTTTGGGACCATTGCTCACAAATACTGAAAGTTTCATTTAATTTCATTCATCTGCTTTTCCATAATGTTGCTAACATACGGTACAAAGAAACAAACTTGAAAAAAAAAACAATACCTCGCTGGACTCTGTCCGGCCAAGGTAATAACACAGAGAGTAAGCCAGCATTCTCTCCATTACAAGATTCTCTTACTGTGAACACCAAACTACATGCATATTACACACCACAATACCTATTCAAAATTCAACGAAATGGTGTCCCATGATTAAGCCTCAGAGTCCCCAGCATGGGAAACCATAAATGCCCTCACCATCCGCCACTCTCCCGATGATGACCCAGCGAGATGCCTGGAACCACTGTCTGACTCACTTCTTCATTTCTGCAACATTCGCAGCCTTGTCTCTAAGATTCTTTTTGTCGAGCAACACCTCTCTTTCTCTAAACCTTACCTTCTCTTCCTAAGAGAGATTCAGCTGTCTGAGGCAACTGGTAGCATACTCTTCTCCGTAACCTCCTACTTCCTCTATACTCATTTTGAAGCCAAATGAGGCTGTTGTGTATATGAATGCAGCAACTTGTCTTACTCTCATGTTCCTGAATTGCAGTCTTCTGAATTCTCTACTCTCTGGCTTCAGCCTTCCTGTCATACTCTGAAAAAATTTGTCTGGCTGTTTACTTATCCCCTCATTCTACAGACTACGAAAAATTCTTTGACTATCTTACTTCTAAGATCGAAGACATCCTATCCATTTCTCCCATCTCTGAAATCTCCATTCTAGGAGACTTCGATGTTCACCACCTTTGGCTCTTCCGTCCTTTCACTAATCCACTTGGTGAACAAGCCTACCTCATTTCTATCCTTTATGACCTAGAGCAGCTTGTACAGCACCCTACCCGTATCCCTGACTGCCTTGGAGAGAGTTCTAACATACTTGATCTCCTTACAACTAATCTTTCGGCTTTCATTGTTAGTCTTTCCTCTCTGTTGGCTCGTCTGATCATAGTCTTATCACCTTAACGTGTCCTATTGCTCCAGCATGTCCAGTGGACCTTCCAAGAAAGCAGCAGCTGTGGCACTTTGGAGCTGCTGATTGGGAGGTCGTCAGGCAGTACTTCTTTGATTTTCCCTGGAGCGATTATTGCTTTCACGGCCGGGAGCCATCTGAGTGTGCCTTGAGCAGAGGTTATTCTCTTGGGCATGGAATCATACAATCCTTTTTTGTATCCTTTGACTAATGCAGAAAAACCTTGGGGACCTATGAGCTTCGCGACCATGAGCCGACAGGTGGAGGGCGGTATGCTTAGCACCTTTCCAGCAAAATCCCTTACACAGGAAATCTGGGAGCCAATGGGTTAAACACTGGCAAATCTGTCAGTTTCTATAACCCATTAGTGCCCATTGTCCTCAATATAGGACGGAACTGGGCATTTTCAAAATTTAGTAAAGAAGGGAACCCAGGGGTAGGGACATATGAGCTTCGCGACCAGAGCCGACAGGCAGAGGTCAGTATGCCTAGCACCCTTCCAGCAAAATCCCTTGCACAGGAAATCTGGGAACCAATGGGTTACATCTATAATGTAGGACTAGGTAGAACTGATGTCATTGGAGAAAAAAAGACTGCCATGGAATATCAGCAAGAGTGTTTTTAAATCCGTCCCAGTCTCCACTATCATAGTGTCATCCGGTCATCCTGACAGGTTCAGAACGGGGAGGTTTCAGGCAACTGAGTAATGAAGCTTTGATGTGAACGTGGTCGAAGAATCCAAATGGTGACAGTATTTCTATCTTGTTCTGATCTTGGCTATTTTTCAGGAATAGGTCTGACAGACGTTATGGTCAGGATTGTCTGGTTTTATGGTTGGTTATTTTACCACGCGTGAAATTAACCGATTCTGCCAACAGTTCATCAGACCTGGCAGAATACAAAAATATATATATATATATATATATATATATATATATATATATATATATATATATATATATATATATATATATATATATATATATATATATATATTTAGAAGCCTCTGTGGTACAGTGGTAGAGTGTGCTTTTCGTACACGGGTGAGCTAGGGTTCGCGCCCCGCCAGGGTAATAAACTTTGGGAGTGTTCACCCGGCCATGTACTGCATTGGCGGACACAAGGGGTGGTGTAGTTGAACCAGTTTCGCATACTGTAAACTATGCTTGCACCCAGTCGGCTCGCGCGGGCCGATTACTCTTTGTTCACAGAATTACACACACATCCAAAGCTACTCCAACACTACCAGTACACTTACAAGCACTTCTCACCCTACATACAATCTCTACCAGACAGCCTAAGCCACTTGTTAGAGATACATTGGCTGTATCGTCCCGACTTCGGTCGGGATAGGCCGGTCCTGCAGTGGATACTCAAACAGCTGATGATGTTGATGATGAGATGATATATATATATATATATATATATATATATATATATATATATATATATATATATATATATATATATATATATGAGCCTCTGTAGTAGAGTGGTAGTGCGTTTCGTACACGGGTGAGCCAGGATTCCCACCCCGCCAGGGTAATAAACTTTGGGAGTGTTCACCCGGCCACGTACTGCATTGGTGGAAACAAAGGGGTGCTGTGGTTGAACCAGTGTCGCATACTGTAAAGTATGCTTGCACCCAGTTGGCTCGCGTGGGCCGATTACACTTGGTTCACAGCCTACACACACATCCAAAGCCATCCAACACTACAATTACCATTACAAGCACTTCTCACCCTACATACAATCTCTGCCAGACAGCCTAAGCCACTTGGTAGAGATACATTGGCTGTATCGTCCCGACTTCGGTCGGGATAGGCCGGTTCTGCAGTGGATACTCAAACAGCTGATGATGATGATGAAGATGATGATATATATATATATATATATATATATATATATATATATATATATATATATATATATATATATATATATATATATATATACGGGTTGATGGATGTTGGGGGAGGCGGTGGCTGAATCGGTTGAGAGGCTGTCTGCAGTCCTGATGGACCCAGGTTCGAATCCCGGCTGGGGCAGGGAAAGTTTAAGGATTTGAATTTCATAAAAGCAGACTTTCCTGATCTACCAGATGACCCGCCGACATCTCATAAAAATACCCCCGCTAATACCATTACTCCAGTCCTGAATGAGACAGCCTAGCATGTATTCAGTATGGACGGTGGGTGTTAGCGCCGAAGTGGTGACATGTAGAGGTGTATGGTACAGGTATGTAGGAGGATTGCTAGGCCTTGGGAGCATGCTGTGACGCCTATACCCAGATTCTGACATATAAAAAAAGAATGCTGGCGCATTATGATTTCAAAGACTGCAGGGCGATAGACAAACAGATTGAAAAATTTATGCCCAGAGTCGAAAAAATAAAACACACACACACACACACACACACACACACACACACACACACAAGTTGGTATGGAAAAATTTCAAGGAAGCCGTCCATGATTCGAGAATACGGCACTTCCTGACTCCCTCTCCCATCACCCATTCCGTCGTCTATTCCTTGATCCAACCTATTTCCAGTTGTCCGTTATTTTCACTAATATCCCATCGTAACAGTTTAATCTTCCTGCATGATTAGTCAGCCACCCCTGGCAAAAGCCCTCCTCCCCTCCCTCAATTACTCCTGCCGACCCTCATCAGTAAAGCTTTGTCTACGTGATAATGTCTTTACTAAATAATGACTCAAGACAGGTGTGTGTGTGTGTGTGTGTGTATGTGTGTGTGTGTGTGTGTGTGTGTGTGTGTGTGTGTGTGTGTGTGTGTGTGTGTGTGTGTGTGTGTGTGTGTGTGTGTGTGTGTGTGTGTGTGTGTGTGTTCTTTTTGGAGAACATTTTTCCGTAAATGGTCTATCCTGGTATAATTGGGGGATGAAATTTTTATCCATTTTACTTGGCATTCTGTTGACTGTTGAATTATTCATATTCCTGTTCCCCTACTTTTGTTGAATTCCTCCAGCCCCATGTGAGAGTAGGAAGGAGGGTTACGACAATGCTGCTGCTGTTGCTGCTGCTGATGAGAGAGAGAGAGAGAGAGAGAGAGAGAGAGAGAGAGAGAGAGAGAGAGAGAGAGAGAGAGAGAGAGAGAGAGAGAGAGACGGGGAAGGACAAGGAACAGAACCTCATGGACAATATTAATACACACACAGCACAAGATACCAATGCTCTCCATTTATGTTGTCCCCACTTACGGTGGAGCGCTACTTATCCATTGTTTCTTTTATTTATCTGCTTACTTACGTAACATGGATTCATCGACCCACAGCTGCAGTGCAAGACGAATATACAAAGTACACAATACAACCGTAACGAACACGTTACTCGAACATTAATTAGAGTGTTGCAGCCAAGACAATTTGCAGCTTTAATCAGGCAACCGTTGGTAAGATAAAATTACTATCGTCACAGCACAATTCACATTAATTACTCATGGTCGATCCATTCGTCATACTCAAGTACTCTCAGAATGCGTTCACTGTTTTCCGGACGCGTGCGTGTGTGTGTGTGTGTGTGTGTGTGTGTGTGTGTGTGTGTGTGTGTGTGTGTGTGTGTGTGTGTGTGTGTGTGTGTGTGTGTGTGTGTGTGTGTGTGTGTGTGTGTGTGTGTGTGTGTGTGTGTGTGTATCCCCACGGTAACCACCTAGTCGTGGTGGGAGGCTTGCCTACCATTTGAATCTGGTGTGCAATGCCAGCAGGAGGAAATCGCCCCAGCCTCAGCAGGAGGCCAGGGTTACCCATGCTGGAGGAGCATCATTGGTGGGTCAGACTAAGTATTTCTATGCCCACTGCCGTGTGGATTACTCTTGAATAGGTTAAGGCTATGGGAGTAAATTCCGAACGAAAAATCCTTGAGTGGAGTCCTTTCTGGAAGGCGGGGCTTGAAAGACAGAACTCCTGTCAGGCTCCTGCAACCCTCAGTAAGTGTTCCTCGTGAATCTTCATGCCATCATCACAGGCTGAGAAGGGCCAAGTCATGTGGTGGTACGGACGTTGCAACCGTAACATCACACTAAATCCAGTCACTGGACAAGTCCATTGCTATACCAACCTCCAATTTCATCCTTCCACCAAAATCAAATGACCTTTGGAGAAAGAATAGGGTGGCGGTGACAGGTCATGGATGAGGCTGGAAGTCGCTAGCTCGAGTCCTGCACATAGGGGGCACTGGGCCAGTGGTCACTGGCATGAGCGAATAGGAGCAGGTCATGCCTTATGTGGCGTCCAGTGCGACTAAGTAGCCGGAAACGGACGCCCAACTGCCTGCCCCTGACGGGGAGGGGTTTAGAAACAATAACCTAAACATTTGCTGCTCCACACCACCTGGGCAGATAACCGTGTCTATCAAGGCATTCCACACTGCTGTAGAAAAAACAAAAGAGTCCCTCTTACTCTAGCTGCCTGGAATGTATGAACCTTGCCTGACACTGACCATGGCACACGACCACGCCATAGGATTGCCCTCATTTCCCATAAATTGAAAAGATATATAACTGACGTTGCTGCCTTTTCTGAGACTCGCCTCTCAGGAGAGGGCAATCTAAAAGAAGCAGAAGGGTTTACCTATTCCTGAAGGGAATACCCAGATACTGTATGAAGAAACCATGGTATTAGCTTTGCAGTCCGAAACAGCTTACTACAGAAGATCCAAGACTTAACTATGGGTATATCAGAGAAGCTGATATCCTGCCTCTTACTAGTCTCTAAAAGCCAATATGCAACGCTCATCGGTGCCTATGCCCCAGTGTTTGACTCTGATGACATCGTCAAAAATTCCTTTTCCGACTCCCTAGATGCTACCATTCGCTCAGTACCATATAATGAAAAAATCATCTATCTTGGTGACTTTGATGCCTGGCTAGGAAAAGATAATCGCATCTGGCAAAGCATTATAACCTGCCATGGTGATGGTAGCATGAACAACAATGACCTTAGACTGCTTTCCCTATGCTCGGAACAGAGTCTGGTTATCACCAACACCATTTTTCAAGTTAAGAATAAACACAAGACTACATGGATGCACCCTCAATCTAGACATCTCTCTCTCTCTCTCTCTCTCTCTCTCTCTACTGTGTATATATATATATATATATATATATATATAAAATTGACTAGGTCATTGTAAGGCAGCGAGACTGAAGAGAAGTTCTTATAACCCTAGCTACGAGCAGTGCTGAGTACTCAGTAGGCCATAATGCAAAATTGCAACAAATCATACGTCCACAAATGCTCCGTGGACCATCTTTCAGGAAACTAAATTGCAGTATTTTAAAAGATGCAACCGCATGTAATACCTTCCGCAGCACTATTACAGACAAGTTCTCTTAATGCCCACCCTTTGCCCAAACAATAATGCAACAACCCTAGATGAAGAGTACCTGAATATTAAGACACTGCTTTAAAGCGATGATGAAGAAACCCTAGGCTTCTCCACTCACCGCCTTAAAAAACTAGTTTGATGAAAATGCTGAGGGCATACATGATCTTCTTCCAATGACGAACAGATCACATGAACAACTGGTAGGTTCATCCAAGCTCCTAAACTCTTAATACTGAGACTGGCTGATATTAATGACCAACATGGGTTCTACAAGTCCATTAAAAAAAAAAAAAAATCTATGGGCCAACGAAACACAACATAACCCTCTTCAGTCAGCCTAGGAAGTGCCCCTGAAAAACAGGTAAGCAGTGGTAGGCAGATGGGCACATCACTTCAATACCTTAATGAATCGGAGAAACCCGGTGGAGCACAATATCCCTAATAACATCCCAAATGCTCCTCAAGCGGAAAATATCGATATCCCACCCACACTTGCAGAAACTAAGGACATCCGATTTCTATAAAATGACAAAAGCCCTGGCTGGATGGAATACAAACTGATCTACTCAACGAGGGTGGTCAGTTGCTCCACCAGTGCCTCCATGATCTCATACGCACTACCTGGAACCAAGAACGAGTTCCATGGAAATGTTTTGCTTCTGGTATTGTAAGCATCTACTGGAAGAAAGAAGGCCTTTCAGATTTTGACAAAAACAGAGATATCTCCTTCCTTGTGAATGCAAGCAAATTTCTAGCCAAGATAATGTGTGGTAGGTGGGGGCGCCCATCATCCACCCACTTAATGTAGTGGTACCTTGTTTTTAGGGTAGCCCTACATCGAGTGGCAAGCCAAATGATTTCCTGTAAACCAGGAAATCATTTACAACGCTGGGTGGTAACCTTATAACCAACCAACACGTGTTCCCTACGTGACAGCAAGTGGGTTGGCGGAGGGTAAGTGCCTCTCCCCGGAAAACAACTAACTAAAAATACGAACAAGAAGCCTCGGAACAGGACTGACCAAAAGATGACGACTTAGGACCGTACATAGGACATGGGACGGATGGAGACCTGGAATGTAAGGGGTGAAAATGATGAGGTGAAAGAGAGAGAGATTGTCCAAGAACTTAAGGGTGCGAAAGTGGATGTATGTGGATTAACTGAAACTAAATGGATAGGTGAGAGTGTGAGAGAATGGGAGTATGGATGGGGGATATGTGCAGGAGTAGGTGAGAATGAGAGGGCAAAATAAGGAGTGTGTATTGTTGTGAGTAACAGATGGAAGGAGAATATATGAGAGTATGGATCAGTTAGTTGAGAATATATGAGAGTATGGATCAGTTAGTTCAAGGATTGTGTGGGTAAGACTGAAAGTTAGAATACAAATGTGGACGATTGTGTGCATGTATGAGCCAACACAAGATCGTGCAAGCAGAGTGGGAGAAGAGTTATGGACAAATGTAGAAGTGTGCATGGAAAAGTTTGAAAGGAATGAGAGAGTGTTTTTGATTGGTGATGTGAAAGATAAAGTAGCGAATGAGAAGGTAGATAGAGTAGTTGGTGAGTGGGGTGTGCCTGCTGAGATAGATGAGAATGGCAGTGCCTTAGTGGACATTTGTGCCGGGAGGGGGTTGGTGATAGCCAATACCCTCTTCAGGCACAAAATTAACCACAGGTATACATGGCGAGTGATGAGAAGAGTGGATGGTGAACTGAATGAAAGGAAGGCAATGATTGATTATGTGTGTGTGGATGAAAGGGTATGAAGATGTGTAATGGATGCAAGAGCATACAGAGGTTGGGGGAGTGGACTTTCTCTCCACCACTTGGTGGTGGTCAGAATCAAGTCCAAGTAAAATGGAGAAATAGAATAAGGGAAGGACGGGAGGAAGGAGTAGATGTAAGGAGAGTGGCAAGGTTACAAGAGGATAAGAAAAAGGCAGAATATAAGAAAGAAGTGGAGGAACGATTACGTAAATGTGAATTGGAGCAGATGGGGGACGTGGGGTGTGTGCAAGATATTCACAGAGGAAATATGTGCAGCATGTGATGTGGTGTGTGGGGTGAGAGAATACGAAAGGTGGAATGAAGAGGTGAGGCAGGCTGTGGCACAAAAGAAGAAAGCATATAATGAATGGATGAGAAATAGGGATGTGGAAGAAGTTGAGAGACGGAAGAGGAGAGTTAAATGTAGAAAGGAAGAGAAAGGTGAAGAGATTAGTAAGAGAGAGTAAGAAGAAAGTGGATGAGGAATTTGGAAGGAAATTGAGTGTAAAGTGGGGGAAATGTAAGAAAATGTTCTGGAAAGAGGTAAAGAGAGTAAGACAGGGTGGCAATGAAGTTAGTAGGGAAGTGAAAGATAAAAATGGTAGATTACTAGTTGAGAAGGGAGAAAAAATGAGCAGATGGAGAGAACACTTTAATGAATTATTGAACGTAGAGAATGAAAGTAATGCGAGTACAAGTGGCTCGGGAATGGCTGGGAGAAGGAGGGAAGGAATCAGTAGGATGGAAGTTGTGGAAGCATTGAAGAAAGTCAAAATGAGGAAAGCCCCAGGAATTGATGGAGTTTATGGTGAAATGCTGAAGCATGAGGGAGAGATAGTAGTGGAATGGATGTGGAAGATGTGCAGATTGGCCTGGGAGGAAGGTAAAGTCCCGGATGATTGGAAGTCAGGTATAATTATTCCCTTGTACAAAGGGAAAGGGGAAAAAGAAGTGTGTGCTAATCATAGGGGCATTTGTCTTCTTAGTGTAATAGGAAAAGTATACGGTAGGATACTTATTGACAGAGTTAGAGAAATAGCAAAGGTATTAGTTGGAGAAGAACAGGGAGGCTTTAGGAAGGGAAGAAGCTGTGTCGATCAGATATTCATTCTTAGATCTTTAGTGGAAAAGTGTCTAGAGAAGGGAAAGAAGTTGTATGTGGCCTTCATGGATCTGGAGAAAGCATATGACAGGGTGGGTAGACAAGGATTGTGGAAAGTATTAAGAATATATGGAGTAGATAGGAAGTTGTTGAATGCTTTGAGGAGTACAGTATGTATGAGGGTGCTAAGGCTGCAGTGCGTGTGGTTGGTGAACTGAGTGAATTTTTCTCTCTGAAGATTGTGTTAAAACAGGGATGTGTCATGTCTCCATGGTTGTTCAGTCTGTACATGGATGGGGTTATAAAACAGATACAAGGTAGGGCAGTGGATGTTGGAGTGGCCCTAATGAGAGAGGGCAGTGTTTTGAAACTCCCTGTACTGTTTTTTGCAGATGATACTGTGCTGGTAAGTGAAGACGAAGGGGAGCTGCAAGGCTTTGTGGATGAGTTTGGGAGAGTGTGTAAGAAACGGAATTTAAAGGTGAATGTAGGGAAGAGTAAAGTTATGGTCTTCGAGAGAGGTGAAGTCAGTGAATGTACAGTGAGGTTGGATGATGAGGAAATGGAAAATGTGAATACGTTTAAGTACTTGGGTAGTGTGATGAGTAAGGATGGATGTTTGAGGGGTGAAGTGCTTGAAAGGGTACAGCAGGGAAGAAAGGTTTCTGGTTCCTTGAAAGCAGTGATAAGAAACAGGGAAGTGAGCATGGAAGTGAAAAAGGTATTACATGACCGTATTGTGATACCAACTCTGACGTAAGGAAGTGAAGCTTGGACGTTGTTGGAGGGACACAAGTCTAGAGTGAGAGCAGTGGAAACGAGTTATTTGAGAGGAGCCTCTGGAGTCACATGGAGAGACAGACTGACAAATGAGAATGTGAAGGACCGTTGTGGTGTGAATGTGGATGTGATATGAAGTATTAGGAGAAATGCACTGAGGTGGTTTGGCCATGAGGAGAGGATAAAGAGTGAAGGACTGACGAGGAGAGTGTATGTGAGTGAGGTGGAGGGGGAGAGAGGGAGGGGAAGGCCAAGTATGAGATGGAAGGATGGAGTGGAGAGGTATATGAGAGAGGGGCGTGTGAATTGGGAGCAGGGCAGTGAAATGGAGGGGGATAGGGTGACATGTAGGCGATTTGTTTGTGGCCACCCCGTATAAGGGATTAAGGCGTCTGGCAATAGATAGATAAATAATGTTATCCACACTGACAAAGCATTTGAGTCAACACTTCCTGAAATACAATGTGTATTTTGGAAGGGATGAACCATCTGTGATATAATCTTTGTTGTCCGGCACACAGAAGAGAAATGCCACGAGCAGAACCAAGACTTTTGTATTGCATTCATCGGTCTTGCAAAAGCATTTGGCACTATCAATAGAGAACTCTATTTTCTGTTAATATCTGCAGTTACAAATTTCTTACCATCCTGAAGAGCCTGTATGGCAACATGAATGCTCGCGTGTCCATAGGTGGAAGCAAATCCGAATCCTTCAACATGGACGTGAGAGTTGAATAAGGATGTGTCCTGGTCATTTTCAGCATCTATCTCTCCAGTCACCCTTTTAAATCACCAGAAAATGAACCATGATGATGGAATAACAATCCAGTTTCGTCTGGACAGTTACTTATTTTTTTTTCTCAGACGTCTTTAAGCACAATCAAAGACTGAAAGGGTTCATTTCCTAGAGCCGCAATCTGCTGATGACTGTGCTGTCCTTGCACTTACCCCAGAAGCCCTACAACGATCTCACCATCGTCCACAACATATACCATGCAATGGGACTCCGAATAAATGTCAATAATATGGAAATAATATCTCTGAGAAACAACGCAGCAGAGTCCCTTGCATTTTGGGTAAACTAGGAAATTATAAAATAGGTAGAGTATTTTGCCTGCTTGGAAGTGTGCTCACAGATAATCATAAGATTCGTTAAAAAATATTTGCACGAATCAACCAGCCTCAGCCTCTTTTGGATGTCTTAGTTGCAGAGTATTTGAAAACACCAGCTTGAGAAACAATATGAAGATATCAATATATACGACTGTATGGCTCTGCATACGGTGCTAAATCCTGAACTACCTACCAGTGTCACATCAAACAACTTGAGTCGTTTCACATCCGATGCTTACAGCGCCTCCGAGGACTCACGTGGGAGGATAAGGTTGCTCACTCACAAATTCTCAAGTGGGCGAAGTCAACCAGCATGGAAGCCATACTGGCTAAGATGCAGCTGAGATGGGTCGGTCATTTGTTCTGCATGTCTGAGCAATGAATTCCCCGACAAATTCTGTATGGACAGTTCTCTGCAGTATGCTGCAAACCGAAGGGGCAGAAGAAGAAATATAAGAACAACTCGGAAGAGATGAAACATCTTACCAAAAAATCCTGAAACCAGTTCCTCGGACAAAAAAAAAAAAAAAAAAAAAAAAAATGGCAAGCTCTCTGCAGTGAAGGAACCATTCATCTCGAGGAAGCTCGGAACCAGGACAGAAAAGAGCATAGAAAACGGAGGCACAGCCAAAACAGGTTGGTTGGTTCTTGGTGTTGAGTTAGGGCTTTAACTTCTGAGGGAGTCGGAGGAGGGCCAAAACAGTTTTCCCAGCAAACCCAGGCATGACATGCCGACTCTGTAGCAAAGTTTTTGGACCCAGGATTGGTCTGCATAGGCACACCCGTTGGCACGAAAGACAGTGAGAAACACACCATTCCTATGGTTATAGTGGGCGTCGTCTTCTGTAGCAAGACAGCTTAAATTAAATGTGTGTGTGTGTGTGGGGGGGCTATAATAATAATAATAATAATAATAATAATAATAATAATAATAAAAATAACAATAATAATAATAATAATAATAATAATTATAATACTAATACTAATACTAATAATAATGATAATAATAATACAGTGATGATGATGATGATGATCTCTCTCTCTCTGTCTACCTATAGCCAGACGCCTTAATCCCGTAAAGGGTGGCCACAAATAAATCGTCTCCATGTCTCCCTGTCCCCTGTCATTACACTGCCCTCTAGCTCAAACACCCCTCTCTCATATAACTCTGCACTCCATCCCTCCATCTCATTTCGCTTTTTTTCCTCTCTGACCGAAGGGTCGAAGGATCGAATCCACCCAAGGGTCATTGGTAAACATCAGGAAGGGCATCCGGTCATAAAATGCTACACGCTCCAGTCCAAAAGTCCTCTACCCAGGGGCAACGCCTTAGCCCTTCGGGGATACTTGGCGTAAAACCAAATTATTATTTTTTATTATATACTCCCCCTCTCCACCTCTCTCACATACACTCTTCTCGTTAGGTCTCTCACTCTGCATGCTCTCCACATGGCCAAACCACCTCAGTGTGTTTCTCCTAACGCTTTCTTTCGCATCCACATCCACACCACATCAGTCCTTCACTTCCTCATTTGTCAGTCTGTCTCTCCTTGTAACTCCACATGCTTTTCTCAAGTACAGTAACTCATTTCCACTGTTCTCACTATTGACCTTTGTCCTGCCAACAAGGTCCAAGCTTCGCTTCCGTACGTTAGAGTTGGTATCACAGTACTATCACGCCCCGACTTTTTTGCTTCAGCGCTCACTTCCCTATTTCTTATCATTGCTTTCAAAGAACCTGCAACCTTTCTTCCCTGTTGTACCTTTTCAAGCACTTCATCCTCTTAACTTTCATCTATAGTCATCACATTACCCAAGTACATAGATGCAATCAAATTTTCCATTTCCTCACTATCGAGCTTCACTGTGCATTCAGTTACTTCGTTTCTCTCAAAGACCACAACTTTACTCTGCCCTACATTCACCTTTCTATTCCATTTCTTACACACTCTCCCAGACTCATTCACGAAGCCTTGCAATTCCCCTTCGTCCTCACTTAATACAGTAGCGTCTACAAACAACAGAACAAGGAGTTTGCAAACACTATCCTCCCTCAGTAGGGCTGCACCTACATCTATCCTACACTGTAACTCTTTTATAATTCCATCCATGTATAGACTGAACAACCATGGAGACATGACACATCGGTGTTTCAATCCAATATTCAGATGAAAAAAATTCGCCCAGTTCATCATGCACACGCACTAATAATTAAGTAAATAATACATATGAATATATAAATAATAATATTTTTAGTAACAGAAATAGTAGTAGTAGTAGTAGTAGCAGTAGTAGTAGTAGTAGTAGTAGTAGTAGTAGTAGTAGTAATAATAATAATAATAATAATAATAATAATAAAATAATAATAATATTAATAATAATAATGATAATAATAATAATAATAATAATACTATTATAGGTGAGAGGTGTGAATGAGGAGAGCAAGAGGGTGGAAGTGGTGAATGGGTTCAAGAGTGCGAGATATGCTGTGAAAGCACTGTGTGAAACGAAAATGAAAGGGTGCGAAGTGGAGGAGTGGGAGGGTGTGAAATGTGTAAGATCGGGAATGAATGGACAAGGAAGATGCAAGGAAGGAGTTGCTCTGTTGATGAATGAGGTGTGGCAGAGTGGAATGAGCAACTACAAATGTGTCGCCTCGAGGTGCATGTATGGCAAGTTCAAGTTTGAGAAGAGGCAGTGATTGTAGCATATGCACCATGTGAGGACAGGAGTGAGAGAGAAAGACAAATTTTGGAATTAGCTGGATGAAGTAGTGGGAGAAATGCCTAAGAGCTACAAGATGAAAATAATGGGGGTATGAATGGAACAGTAGGCACGTGTCCTGAGGATGACATAATGCATTGTTATGGAGTACCAGGAGAAAATGATAATGGGAAACAACTATAGGACATGTGTCAGGAGAGGAGGCTGTGCATTTGTAACTCGTATTTCAAACACAGAGATGTACATAAATATACATGGTATACAGGGAACGAGGATCGTGTTGAAAGAAGCTTGACTGATTACATGCTCGTAGAAAGGTCAATGATGGGAATGGTTGCTGATACGAGGACCGTGAGAGGACGATGTGGAGGTCTGTCAGATCATATGACTGTGGTATGCAAGAATAAGCTGAGAGGAGTGAAGTGGATCAGGAGAGAGAGGAGCAGTCAGAGAGAAAGACTGAAAGTTGAGAAGCTGAGGATCAAAGAAATGGCACATGATTACAGGACCAAAAGAGGGGAGGAGTTAGAATCAGTGAACTGGAATGAGATGGACCTGGACAGTCTGTGGAATGCATATAGGGACTGCTTAGTTACGAACGCTAAAGTGGTGTATGGTGTGGCAAGAGTAACAACAAAAGAAGAAAGGTATGGTATGGAGGGATGAGGAGATCAAGAGAACAGTGGAGGAAAATAGGAAGTAATGACTAAAGTGGTTAAGGGACAGGAGTTCACTTGAAATAAGAACTGAGTATATTGAGAGCAAGAAGCACGTAAAGAGACTAGTGAAGAGGAAAAAGAAGGACGTAAATGATCTCGGAAGATAAATGAATGCGAATTACTCTGAAAATGGGAAGTTATTCTGGAAAGAGGTGCGGAAATGTACTGTAGAAATGAAAGCAGAAAGAAATGTGATGTGTGAAGGATGTATGTGGTAGATTATTAACCCATGGAGATGAAGTGAGGACCAGATGGAAAGCATATTTCGAAAGCCTGATGAACGGGAGTAGAGAGTCCAGAGCAGCTGTAAACATGATTGGATTTGGGGGTGTGCAGAGAAGGAATGCAGTGCCAGGAGACGTAACACTCGTACACGTGAAAAGTGCTGTGAAGCGGCTGAAAAATGGGAAAGCATATGGGGTTGATGAGGTATAGGCAGAGATGCTTAAATGTAGTGGAGAGAGAGTGGGATGAAGTGCTTGTTGGAGATATGTAAGAAGGCATGGATGAGTGAAACTGTGCCTGCAGAGTGGAAAAAGGCTGTGATTGTACCCCTGTACATGTAGACATTATACAGGCATTACATAGGCATTAGTATAGAGCTCATAAACACAAGGTACAGGAAGTAGTGTCTACTGGAAACTTACACAGTTTCTCACTAGGAATGTCAATTCACATAGAGTAACCAGCCTTAGTCAGTTAGTCCAGGTGGATGGAACGCTACCAGACATACACATCCTCTCCAAGCTGTATATAATGTTGGAGAGATTCCCTTCAAATCAGAAGGGGTTGGAGAGTAGGCCCGAGAACACAATCGGGGCGGAGGCAGGAGATAGGGAGTAGGAGAGTGAGAGTAAAGTAGGACAGCAGCTAGCACAAACTGCTACTAACCATAGGCTACACGGGTCGCGACAAGCTCTTAACTTTTATTCGTGTCTCACAATAAACTCCACGGACCCAAATCTGCCTATTTCATCATCCCACTTAAAATACAGAGAATAACGGAACAGAGAAGGCCTACACTCCAACCCCTTCTGATCTGAAGGGAATCTCTCTGACATTATATATAGCTTGGAGAGGATGTGTATGTCTGGTAGATTTCCATCCACGTGGACTAACTGACTAGGGCTGGTTACTCCACGTGTTTGAATACGTCATGAAATTCTTGGTCGTCTGGACTACGAGGAAGTTTGAGATACATCATATGGTTAAGGATTCTTGATGGTCTGGGACAACAAGATTGTGGATATACACTATGGGAATTGACATTCCTAGTGAGAAGCTGTGTATGTTTCCAGCAGACACTGCGTCCTGTAACTTGTGTTTATGAGATCAATACTAATGACTATATAATGCCTATATAATGTCTAGATACAAAAATAAAGGTGAGCAAAGTGAGTGTAAGAAATTTCGTGACATAAGTTTATTGAGTGTGTAGGGAAGGTATATGGAAGAATTTTTATAGAGAAAGTATGAGAGATATCAGAAGTCCTAGTGAGTGATGAACAAGGCGGCTTTATGAGTGGCAGAGGATATGTGGATCAAGTATTTGCAGTGAGGCAGATAATAGAGAAAACTTGTGAGAAGAACCATAAGGTGTTTATGGCCTTCAAGGATCTGGAAAAAACATGCAACAAAGAAGACAGAGAGAGATTGTGGAAAGTTTTGCTGATGTGCGGTGTAGCTGGTAAGCTGGTAGGTGCTGTCAAGAGTTTTTATGATGGTAGTGAAGCATGTGTAAGGGTTAATGGGCATCTAAGTGAATGGTTTACGATCGGTGTGGGCGTGCGACAAGGTTGCGTGATGTCCCCATGGTTGTTCAGTGTATGTATGGATGAGGTGATGAGAAAAGTAAAAACACGAGTAATGGAGAGAGGGATGGCGTTTGTAATGAATGGCGATGAAAGGAATACCTCAATTTTGTTACATAAGTACCAGGCAAGAACTTGGTAGGCTAGTGCAGAGTTTTACTGATGTCTGTGAGCGTCGTGCCTTGAGAGTAAATGTAGAGAAGAGTAAAGTGATGGTTATTGAGAGAGATGGTGACTCCCAGTGTGATGTTACAGTGAATGGAGAGAGACTGGGATTGGTGAGAGAGTTCAAATACCTGGGTGCAGTGATAGAAAAGAGAGGAAAATGTGCAAAAGAAGTTTAAAGTAGAGTGATACAAGAAAGGAAAGTAGCTCCTGCAATGAAGGCCTTGATAAGAAGCAGAAGCTTGAATGTTGCAGCTTCACGAGGCTTACATGAGGGAGTGTTAGTGCCAACTTTAACATATGGATGTGAGACTATGGTGTGGCATGAAAATGAAAAGTCAAGAGTAAGAGCAGTGGAGATGGGACTGCTGAGGAATGTGTGTGGAGTACAGAGGGTGGGTAGGATACGAAAGAATGTGATTCGTGAAGGATGTGGAATGAGGGAGTCGGTGGACACCAAAATCGAAGAGAGTGTACTGAGATGGTATGGCCATATGGAGAGAATGGATAACAATAGGGTGGTGAAAAAGGTATATCTGAGCGAATTTGAAGGAGGGAGGAGGCGAGGTAGGCCGAGGAGAAGGTGGAGAGATATGGTGAACGATTGTGTGAGGAAGAGAGGTTTGGAAGTCAGTGAGACTAGGGAACTGACAAGAGATCGAGCTGGCTTGATGAATGTTGTGAGGAGAAGTGCATGATCCGGGATTTTGGCACCCCTTTTTAACGTGGCAGCGTCCGGATTGACTCAATCGGATACATCTATGTGCAGCTACAGAATGGTGAATGTTTTTGGCGTATTCGATAGAGCCAGGATTCCGGGGACTGGAATGATGAGTGAATGGAAGAGTGGCCCATCTGACTGGGCAAATTTGGGCTGCCTGGACATTGCTACTCCTCATCCCTTGGGTGGGAAAGGATGATGATAATGATGATGATGATGATGATGATAATGAGGATGATGATGATTATTATTATATGAATGCAATGAGGGCGACTTCTGTAAGGTCTACAGTACTTTAATCTCCTCTGGTGTGTCCGTATCTTACCAGATTTTAAAAGCTTACATTTCACAGTAGGAAGTCGCCTATTCATGGCCTGTCCGGCACTTGCTTAAACTGATCAGGGGAGGGAGCAATGTAGAATCAGGCAGTCCTGATTCTACATTTGTGAGGAGTAAAACTGCCTTTATGCTACAGCGACAGGAGCGGCCGGGAATATTGCTTGTGCCGTAGTGTGTGTGTGTGTGTGTGTGTGTGTGTGTGTGTGTGTGTGTGTGTGTTTTGAGACACTTGTAGAGAAGGAAACGGGGTATGTAGGCAAAAAGGTAGTAACAGGTACTTCAGAGAGAGATAGATGAAACTAAATACATCATTTTGGTGTGTCGAAACGGAAAACTTTACTGTGGCAATTAGTTAGGACAGTGTTTCATATTATTTCACCCGCGACTTTCTCAGCTAGAGTAGGTGTTATGTATTGTAAGGCGTGTGTGTGTGTGTGTGTGTGTGTGTGTGTGTGTGTGTGTGTGTGTGTGTGTGTGTGATGGACTCTGAGTGTTCCATGTTGTTGGTTTATGTTTCTATCATTTTTTTTTCCTTGCTCTCTAGACCCAGCTTCACCCCATCCTTAGGTAGGAAAGAGGTCTTAAGATGATGATGATGATGATGATGATGATGATGATCCCTACCTCCATAAGATTTAATTCAACATTGTGATGCCCTCTGAGAGTGCAGGATTAAAGTGATCACTTTATCTTACCATTCAAGTTCAAAAAGTCTCTCTAAAATTGATTAAAACATTATGGAGGTATTATTATTATTATTATTATTATTATTATTACTATTATTATTATTATTATTATTATTATTATTATTATTATTATTTCTATTATTATTATTATTATTACCAGCCTCGATAGCGAAAATGGCATTGTTTTCAGTTTCTGTGTGTGTGTGTGTGTGTGTGTGTGTGTGTGTGTGTGTGTGTGTGTGTGTGTGTGTGTGTGTGTGTTAGCACGATAACTTCGTAAGCGCTCAAGATATCATCACAAAATTTTACAGGTGTGTAGTAGGAAAAATGCAATCACGAGTTCGAAATTGGTGAAAGTAGGTCAAGGTCTGTCTGTCTGCCTGTTACCACGATAACTTCGCAACCACTCAAGATATTACAAATATTTACAGGTGTGTAGCAGGGATTGTTTTCAGTTCGCCTGTGTGTCTGTTAGCAAGATAAGTACGCAACCGCTCAAGATATAAAATTTTGCAGGTTTATGGTAGGGATGATAATCTCCCACGAGATCGAAGTTGGTGACAGTAGGTCAAGGTATGTGTGTCTGTTACCATGATAACTTCGCAACCGCTCAAGATTTCATCACATAAATTTACAGGCGTGTAGTAGGGATGAAAACCTCCTATGAGTTCGAGATTGGTGAAAGTAGGCCAAGGTCAAGGTCATATTCCAAACCCTGCTGGATATGTATCGGCTCGCGGCTGGTGGAATTCCCCCCTTGACGAGGCTCTAGTTATTATTATTATTATTATTATTATTATTATTATTATGTGCAGGAGGTAATGAGAATGAGAAGGCAAGAGAGGGAGTATGTCTGATGATAAGCAAGAAGTGGAAGGAGAATATAAGACAGTATGGAACAGTGGGTGCAAGGATTGTATGGGTGAGGATGAAAGTAGGTATACAAGCGTGGGCGATTGTGTGTGCATATGCGCCGACAGAGGACCGAGTGGCAAGAATGAAAGATGAGTTTTGGGCGAGTGTAGAAGCATGTATGGACAAGTTTGAGAGGAGCGAGAGAGTGATTTTGATTGCAGACATGAATGGCAAAGTCGGGAATGTACGAGTTGATGGAGTGGTTGGCCAGTGGGGTGTGCCAGCTGAAGTAGATAGGAATGGTAGTGCTTTGTTGGACATCTGTGCTGGTAAGGGGTTAGCAATAGCTAACACCTACTTTCGGCATAAGATGATCCACAGGTATACATGGAGAGTTATGAGGAGGATGGATGGAGAACTTGTTGAACGAAAGGCAATGATAGACGATGTGTGTGTGGATGAGCGAATGAGAAGACAAATGGTGGATGCATGAGTGTGGAGAGGGTGGGGGAATGGAATCTCGGACCATCACTTAGTGATGGCCAAGGTAAGGCTGCAAAGAAAATGGTTGAAGAGACGAAGGGGAAGACAGGAGGAAACAGCTCCTGTGAGAAGAGTGGTGAAATTGTAAAACAGTGAGAAAATGGCAGAATATAAGAGCATAGTGGATGAAAGATTGGGAAGGTCATCTAGAGATGGCAAGGACTGTCAACATGACTTCACCGTTACGAAGTCAGTTTTACATGTTTGAGGCGTTAATGCGTTGATGATAATGACAGGGTAAATCTATCGATCTGTTTATCGCCAGGTGACATAGTCTGGTCACGAAAAAATCGCCTCCACGTCACCCTCTCCTCAGCCATTTGATTGCTCTCCCTTCAACTCACACTCTAGTCTTTCATGTATCTATTCACTCCATCTCTCTATCTCATCTCTGGACTCCCTCTCCTTCTTTTTCCTTCACCTCACTCACATACAGTCTTCTAGCCAGTCTTTCATCCTCCATCCTCTCTACATGACCAAGCCATCTAAGAATATTTCTGTTGACACTTTCAAATTCATCCACATGACCACCACAGCTCTCCTTTACTTCCTCATTTGTTCATTACTTTTTCAGTGTAATTCCATATGCTCCTCTCATATAACTCATTTACACTGCTCTTACTCTTGTGTCCTTTCAGCAGGGTTCAAGTTTCACTTCCGGTCAGACAGATGGACACAGTGACTCCATGGCCCATGCTGACCCAGAAGTACAAATGGGGAAGTGGATGTAACAGTGCTGCGAATCGTGTTATATTGGAAGAGTGGATCTTAGCAAATGTAGGTTGTGTTCCTTAGCTGTCCATGAGCTAGTGGTAGACATTAATTCTCCTTCTTTTCCTCTTCCTCCTCCTCCTCCTCCCCCTCCTTTTATGTTTCTTTCTCTTTCTGTTTCCTTCTTTCATCACCATCATCACCATCATCATCATCATCATCATCATCATCATCATCATCATCACCTTTTTCTTCTACTTCTTCTTCATGTTCTTCTTCTTCTTTCCTTTTCGTTTTCTTTTTTACTTTTATATCTTTTTCCTTTTCTTGTTTTCAGCTTTTCTTTCCTCCTCCTCCTCCTCCTCCTCCTCCTCCTCCTCCTCCTCCTACTCCTCTTCCTCCTTCTTCTCCTTCTTCTTCTTCTTCTCCTTCTTCTTCTTCTTCTCCTTCTTCTTCTTCTTCTCCTTCTTCTTCTTCTTCGTCTTTTCCTTCCACCACCTCCAGCGCTACTACCCGCCCAGGAACCTCACTCTCTATGCGCATAAAATTTTTCACCACAGAATTATCCATGAAGTGAGGGCTCATTTGCATATTAATAGGGTCCTGAGTTCATATTTATAAACATTTTTTTATTATTGCGTTATTTATAAGACTACCTGTATTTTTCTGTTAACTTACAGATACCAAACATAAAATATAACAAGACTTAAAATTAAGTTGAAAAATAACACAAAATGACTGAAAAATAATTAATTGCTCTCACAACCTCATTATCATAATAATTGGCTAGAGATGATTATAAATACTTCATCTTCTCTGTTTCCACATTCAAAGCCGATGAAATCCTTTTAAAATGGTTGATGGCGAGGTCGTGTAATTCAAGATACTGCAGTCAGTTTGTTTTTATCTGACGCAACTCGGTCACTGTCGCAAATTGAATACTAAGTAATGTTTGAATGAATTTTGTTGAGCCATAGTCAAGAGATAGGAAATAGTGTCCTAGGTTACTAACCAAATCGCTCATCCACTTAGACTACACTTTGCCAACAACTGACTTGAAAGGAGTTCGAGAACTGCCAGCTTAGAGCAGACGCGCTAAAGTGATTGTTGGTTTTATTTTCATGAGCAGGTGGTCGACTTCAACTCTGTAAACCCCCTAGAGTTCTGTGACGTATTCTCTGTTTTATTCTTGGTACCTTCGGACGATTTTATTCACATTAGGACAATTTTTTCGAACTGGAAGGGTTTGATGCAATCTTCATTACCACCTGCCCTGCAAGACGGCTGCTGCTGGTTAAAATTGTCCAGGGATGTGCACAATAAAATGAAAAGATGCTTAAACCGAGCGAAGTGGCCAATCCCTATATTCTGAAAACATCTTTTCTATTTGCTTTAGCTAACGTCAAACTATAGTACTAAGCTAATGAGATTTCCTAAGAGTGAAAGGGTTAAAGTAGGCTATATAGAAACCCTCCGATTTGAACACTCTTTTAGGCCTCATAAAATTATCATGGGTTAAAAAGCAGCTACACAGTACACCATTATGGTAAAGGGGTTAGCACGCATTGGCTCTTATATTCATAACTGGGGTTAGCAAGAACTGCATAAATCAAATCTCGTGACCATGAAAGGCTTAATGGGAACGTTACTTTTGGCTCATATGATTATTTTCAGATGATTATAAATGTTGTCCCAACATGATAATGAACCAGTAATAACACAGCCGGGCTCCTATGAATTACTCTCATCTGAGTAAAATCCTGTTGGGATAGCTGGAATGCAATACTAGAGTTATCTCATCCATAAGGGTGTTAATCTGTCAGTACAAAGCTGTCCTTCAAATTAATCAAACTGTCTGGCGGCTGTAAGATTTACTTTTTCAAAGACGCAATTATAATCAGGGTTGATGGATATTCTTCATAACCTCCTTCAGTGCACGGATTTTCTCCACAGTTGAATAATTTCGTCTTCTAATAGTAACATCACTTAACAGTCAGGGCAGTGCTAAATTATCAACATTTGTGAGATCGTGATTTACATTGTACTCTTACCGCGATTAAAGTCAGCCCACCTTCCCTAGAGACCCTATAGGTCTCTCTTCCTTCTCAACCGAGAGGTCTGAGGTTCGAGGCTTAGAATGACCACGAAAACTTTGGCTAGAATCTCTTTACCCAGACCGGCTAACCTTTTTGAGCAGAAGAAATCGGCGGTCATACTAATAAACTAGTGCATGCCCACAAAGATCTGCAGGACTAACTAATAACCTTTCCATCACAAAACGTTTGAAAACACCATTATCTTTGTTTCCACACTGTCATTGAGCTCACAATGACCAATTCTGACCATAAAGCCGAAAAAATGAGTTTCGCGTATTTTGGTGTGTCACGATTTCCGAAAAATTTGTGTCATTATGTAGCGCGCAATCACTAAAATTTTTGCTTAGTATTTTCTTGCCGCTCCACGAGTTTAACCCGACCTAATACGAAAAGAATTAAGTCTATATATATTTCCGTTTTGTGGAAGAAACGAACAAATGATTTTCACATAATTTGGCCTGTCACGATTTCCGATAATTTCGGCTGTCACGTAATGCCTGACCGCCATTTTTTTAAAAATATTTTTCTGACACTTCCTGTACTTACCCCGACTTAATGCAAAAAAAAATTAGGTCGATATCTATTATCATTATGGTGAAAGAAACGAACAAAACCCAGACAGACACACACATACAAAGATTGACTTCATCATGCAGATGATCCTAAGTGGTGGATGGGGGCGCCCATCATCCGCTCACTCAGTGTAGAGATGCCATACGATCTCAACACTGAGTGACAAGCCAAATGGTTTCCTGCACTCAGGAAACCATTTACTACGCTGGGTGGTAACCTTATAACCGGGGTTTTTGGCAGGGTTAAGTGTCCCTCAGATTTCCCTAGCCAAAATCACTTAATCATGGCAGTCGTTTTGGAGAGCCTCAGAGGGCCCAATACCGTACCCGCACAGGGCCCCAACCAAATGGGCAGACTCTCATGGTCATGTGGAAGTGAGGAATGCATTCAAGAGTGCGAAATATGCCGTGATGGCATTGTGTGAAACGAAGATGAAAGGGTGTGATGTGGAGGAGTGGAAGGGTGTGAAATGTGTAAGATCAGGCATGAATGGGCAAGGAAGATGTGAGGAAGGATTTGCTTCGTTGATGAATGAGGTATGACAGAGTGGAATGAGAGACTACAAATGTGTCAGCTCGAGGTGTATGTATGTCAAGTTCAAGTTTGGGAAGGTGAAAGTGGCGGTGATTGTAGCATATGCACTGTGTGAGGAAAGGAGTGAGAGAGAGAAAGACAGGTTTCGGGATGAGCTGGATGAAGTAGTGAGAGAAATGCCCAGGAGCCATAAAGTGATCATAATGAGTGATATGAATGGATGAGTAGGCACTGGTCATGAGGATAACATAACGGGTTGTAAATGGAGTACCAGGAGAAAATGATAATGGGAAGCAACTAGAGAACATGTGTCAGGAGAGTAGGTTGTGCATTTGTAACTCGTATTTCAAACACAAAGATGCACATAAATATACATGGTATAGAGGGAATGGGGATTGTGTTGAAAGAAGCCTGACTGATTACATGCTCGTAGAGAGGTCGATGCTGGGAATGGTTGCTGATACGAGGGCCGTGAGAGGACGATGTGGAGGTCTGTCAGATCATATGACTGTGGTATGCAAGATCATGCTGAGAGGAATGAGGTGGATCAGGAGAGACAGGAGCAGTCAGGGAGAAAGACTGAAAGTTGAGAAGTTGAGGATCAAAGAAATGGCAGATGATTACAGGACCAAAGTAGAGGAGGAGTTAGAATCAGCGAATTGAAATTAAATGCATCTGGACAGCCTGTGGAATGCATATAGGGATTGCTAAGTTAGGAATGCTAAAGCAGTGTGTGGTGTGGCATGAGTAAAAACAAAGAAGAAAGGAATGGCATGGTGGGATGATGAGGTTAAGGAAGCAGTGGAGGAAAAGAGGAAGAAGTGGCGAACGTGGTTACAGGACAGAGGTTCAGTTTAAATAAGAAATGAATACACTGAGAGCAAGAATCAAGTAAAGAGACCAGTGAATAGGAAAAAGAATGACGTAAATGATGATCTAGGAAGAAAAATGAATGCAAACTACTCTGAAAATAAGAAGTTATTCTGGAATGAGGTGCGGAATTGTAGAAATGAACGCGGAAAGAAATGTGATGGTGTGAGGGATGTAGGTGGTAGATTATTAACCCATGGGGATGTAGTAAGGACCAGGTGGAAAGAATATTTTGAAAGCCAGCTGAATGGGAATAGAGAGAGAGCAGAACACCTGTAAACATGATTGGTTTGAGGGGAGTGCAGAGAAGGAATGCAGTGTCAGAAGATGTGACACTCGCACAGGTGAAGAGCATCATGAAGTGGCTGAAGAATGGGAAAGTAGCTGGGGTTGATGAGGGGTATGCAGAGATGATTAAGTGTAGTGGAGAGAGTGGAATGAAGTGCTTGTTGGAGATATGTAAGAAGGCATGGATGAGTGAAACTGTGCCAGCAGAGTGGAAAAAGGCTGTGATTGCACCCCTGGACAAAAATGAAGATGAGCGAAGGAAGTACAGATCATGGCATAAAATTACTGAGAGTTGTAGGGAAGGTGTATGGAAGAATTATTATAGAGAAAGTAAGATATCAGAAATCCTAATGAGTGGTGAACAGGGTGGCTTTAGGAGAGGCAGAGGATGTGTGGATTAAATATTTGCAGTGAGACAGACAGCAAAGAAGGCTTGTGAGAAGGACCATAAGGTGTATATGGCATTCATGGATCTGGAAAAAGCATACGACAAAGTGGACAGAGAAGATTTGTGGAAAGTTCTTCGCATGCACAGTGTAGATGGTAAGCTGCTAGGTGCCGTCAAGAGTATCTGTGATGGTAATGAAGCATGTGTAAAGGATAATGGGCATCTAAGTGAATGGTTCAAGATCGGTGTGGGTGTGCGACAAGGTTGTGTGATGTCTCCATGGTTGTTCAATGTATGTATGGATGGGGTGATGAGAGAAGTAAAAACCCAAGTAATTGAGAGGGGGTGGCATTGGTAATGAATGGTGATGGGTGGAATATCTCAGATTTGTTGTATGCCGATGATGCAGTACTGCTTGCAAATACCGGACAAGAACTTGGTAGGCTAGTGCAGAGTTTTGCTGATGTCTATAAGCGTCGTGCCTTGACAGTAAATGTAGAACAGAGTAAAGTGATGGTTATTGAGGGAGAAGGTGACTCCTAGTGCGATGTTACAGTAAATGGAGAAAGACTGGAATTAGTAAGATAGTTCAAATACCTTGGTACAGTAATAGAAAAAAAGAGAAAAATGTGCAAGAGAAGTGGAATGTAGAGTGACACAAGGAAGAAAAGTAGCTGGTGCAATGAAGGCCTTGATAAGAAACAGAGGCTTGAGTGTTGCAGCTGCACGAAGCTTACATGAAGGAGTGTTAGTGCCAACTTTAACAAACGGATGTGAGACTATGGTGTGGCATGAAAATGAAAAGTCAAGAGTGAGAGCAGTGGAGATGGGACTGCTAAGGAATGTATGTGAAGTACAGAGGGTGGATAGGATACGAAATAATCTGATCCGTGAAAGATGTGGAGTGAGGAAATCTATGGACACCAGAATGGAAGAGAGTGTACTGAGGTGGTGTGGTCATGTGAAGAGAATGGATAACAATAGAATTGTGAAAAAGGTATATCTGAGCAAATTTGAAGGAGGGAGGAGGCGAGGTAGGCCATGGACTAGGTGGATAAGATACTGGTGGATGAGTGTGTGAGGAAGGGGTTTGGAAGTCGGAAAGGCTAGGGAACTGACAAGAGATCGATCTGGCTGGATGAATATTGTGAGAAGTCCATGATCAGGGATTTGGCACCCCATGTGAGCATGGCAGCGACCGGATTGATTCAATCGGATATGTTTACGTGAAGCTACAGAACGTGGTGAATGTTTCTTGCATATATATATATTTTTTTTTTATGCGAGGAAGAAGGAACCAAAGGCCATGAGCCCGCAGTAACAGTTCCCTCCAAGAGAAAAACAAAATACAATATAGAGCCAAATTCAAGATCCGATCATTTTGAGATGCCTGGACACACTGCGTTTGAAAGACTGGAGATCATAGGCAGCAGGAAATACAGACAGAGGGAGACAGTTCCAGAGTTGACCTGTTGCATAAATGAAAGACTGGGAGTAACGGTTAATTCTTGCATTAGAGAGTTGGACAGAAAAAGGATGAGAGTCTGCTGCCAGACGGGTGCTACGCGCCCGTCGTAGAGGTGGAGGAATGCAAGCAGACAGTTCAGAGGAGCAGTGACCATTAAAGTAGCGATAGAAAAGAGATAAAGATGCAACAGTGCGGCGAAGAGACAGAGGTTGAAGGGAGTCAGTAAGAGGAGGAGAGTTAATGAGACGAAAAGCCTTTGACTCCACCCTATTGAGAAGAGCTGTATGAGGGGAGCCTCCCACACATGAGAGTTGTACTCCACACAGGGGCGGATAAAACCCTGTATAGAGTCAACAATTGCGCAGGGGTAAAGAAAGAGCGGAGTCGGCTTAGCACACCCAATCTCTTGGAAGCAGATTTTACAAGAGATGTAATATGATCTTTCCAAGATAAGTCCCGAGTAAATGAAACCCCAAGTATGTTCAAGGATGATGTAGGATTAAGCTGAATATTATTAAACATTAGTGGGTATACCTGTAGAAGATTTTGTCGGGTTGAAAGGTGTAAGAACTGAGTCTTAGATGCATTAAAGACAACCATATTATTTTTACCCCAGTCAGAGATACGAGCCAAGTCAGACATTAGGTGTGCCATAGCCTCATCCCTTGTTTGTTGAAGTAACTGTTGAGATGGGCGTTGTGGGAACCGAATGGAAAGGTGAAGGGTGGAGTCATCAGCATATGAGTGGATAGGGTTAGATGTACAGCTTAGAAGATCATTGATGAATAAAAGGAAGAGAGTTGGTGATAGGACAGAGCCCTGAGGAACACCACTGTTGATAGATCTAGGAGAAGAACGATGGCCGTCTATAACAGCGGCTATAGAACGACCAGAAAGGAAGCTAGCGATGAAGGCACAGATAGAAGGATAGAAACCGTAGGAGGGCAGTTTGGAAATTAAAGATTTATGCCAGACTCGATCGAAAGCCTTTGAGATGTCAAGTGCAATGGCAAAGTTTTCGCCAAAGTCCCGAAAGGAGGATGACCAGGAGTATGAAAGGTAGGTGAGAAGATCGCCAGTGGAGCGTCCCTGACGGAACCCATATTGACGATCGGAAAGAAGGTTGTGATAGGAAAGATGCCTTAAAATTTTTCTATTAAGAATTGACTCGAAAACTTTTGAAATACAGGACGTTAAAGCAATTGGACGATAGTTGGAGGGTTGGGAGTGGTCACCCTTCTTTGGGACTGGCTGAATGAGAGCAAACTTCCAGCAAGAAGGAAAGGTACAAGTTGACAGACAAAGACGAAAGAGTTTGCCTAGGCAGGGTGTAAGCACAGAAGCACAGTTCTTGAGAACAACAGGAGGGACCCCATCAGGCCCATATGCCTTGTTAGTACTGAGCCCAGTGATGGCAGAAAATACATCAACTGAAGAAATTTTAATGTCAGCCATGAGGAAGTCAGAGGGGGGAAGTGATGGAGGAACAGCACCGGAATCGTCTAAGGTAGAATTGGAGGAGAAAGTCTGTGCGAAGAGATCTGCTTTATCAGTAGAAGAAATAGCTACAGACAGAACCATCAGAGTAGAAAAGTGGAGGGAAGGATGATGAGGTAAAGTTGTTAGAAAGATTTTTGGCAAGATGCCAGAAGGAGCCAAGATTCCGGGGGCTTGAATGATGAGTGAATGGAAGCGTGGCCCATTGGATTGGACAAATTTGGGCTGTCTAGACATTGCTACTCGTCATCCTGCCCTCGGGTGGGAAAGGAGGTCCTGATGATGATGATGATGATGATGATGATGATGATGATGATGATGATCCTAACCACACTGTACCTTAAACAAGTATCCATAAGCTTATTTTAATCACAGATCGTTCAGTTGTTCCCATTTTTTCACATGAACATTAATTCGAATTCGACTGTGATGTGTTTGGTAGCTGCATGGGTGAAGACGAAAGCATAAACAAACATTTTTGTAAACTGTTTGGGCATTCCACCCCGTCTCCAAGTTGTCACTCTCTCCAGTCCCTTTCTGTCACCGTGATCACTCTCAGTCACTTTCAGTTTAATTATGACCTTCACTAACTTGCTTTTTCATATTTTTAAGTATCCCCATCGACGCACAAAACGTTGGAGATTATAGCAAATGAATACATAATGTAAAATTGTTAAAATCATGGAAGTTACGAGCGCAAGTGAAGAGTAAACATAGGAATGTTCACAACACTATTATTACATGTGATTGTTAAATACTTACCACAAATTTTCTAGGAAAAAACATTAAATAACTGGAAATGTTATGCAGGTTCTCAGGATGTTTTCGGATTTAGAGTATCTGCTATAATCACGGAGATACTGGTGTTACTGTGTGCTCTTAGTATTCTGTCGTGTATATATTCATGTAACTAATATATTACTATCTATCTGTATACAGTACCAAGGCTGCTTCCCTCAAAGAAAGGGAGGTAGCCGAGACCGGAAGACACACTCCCAATTTACTCATCCACAGACACATTTATTCGTATCTTAGCCCCATATATCCATACCTATATATCTATATCTATATCTGTCTCTGTCTGTCTGTCTGTCTCTGTCTCTCCCCCTCCCTCTCTCTCTCTCTCTCTCTAGATATGTGTGTGTGTGTGTGTGTGTGTGTGTGTGTGTGTGTGTGTGTGTGTGTGTGTGTGTGTGTGTGTGTGTGTGTGTGTGTGTGTGTGTGTGTGTGTGTGTGTGTACACTTTGTTATCCTTTTCGTTGGGATGATATATTTCTTGTTTTTCTTGCTACCGTCAAATGCTTTATTTAACCCCTAAACCGCGGGCTTGTTTTGCTTTGACTTGCGTGTCCCGTGGGCATATTCGCGCTCCAACAGACTCTCTAAAAATATTTGCCAAAAATCAGTTATTAGCCCTAGAATAATAAAATCACATATGCTTATGGCACATACCTTCAGCTTTCTCCTGGGATGTCTGTTGAGCCTTCGTCGAGTACCGTAGGACTTGTGGAGACCTCTGAATTTGGGTAACGAAGTCTCCACTTTACACTTCCCGACAACCCGTAATATGATTACCACAGCCTAATATTATCACTAGAAACACTATTCTATGATTCTCTAATAGTTTGGAATCCATACTCCAAAAAAAAAAAACACTGTGAAAGCAATGAAAATTATGAGCGCGTATGACCTTCCCACTTGCAATCGTTCGCCGCTGGTGTTCTGTCATTTATTATTCATAAAAACACTCACACTTTATATTTCTGTTACTAATAACACTTATATATAACTACAGTCTTTATCCACAAGTTTCCTTCAGTAATAGTAGTTTTTTGTCACTGTAGACATTCAATTTCTCTTTCAGTAAAATACGTAGCATTCACTTTCTCGTCCTGTATACTAGCATTGAGAGTGAATCTGTCACTTTCACCTTCACTTTCATAACTCATAGTATTCATACATGCTAGAGTGAAACTTTCACTTTCATTACTCCTAGTATATATACTCGTATTCTTATATTACTACTCATTTACATTTCTATTTACATTCTCTATTTTATTTACATTATTTACATTTCTATTTTATTTACACTGTGTTATGCACTGTCACTTGCAGTAACTTATAAAACTGTTTTCCACTGTTCACTTATATTTACATTCATTGCTTTCACTTGCTGTTTACACATTATTTACACATTATTTACATTTCCACTTGCACTGTTTTACTCACCAGAAAGATCATAGTCACTGTCTATCATTTTCATTGACAAATTAGCCATTTCACTTTCCACAGCAGTCACTTAGCCCTTTACCCCTTTTCACACGAGGTTTAGTTGGGGGTAGAGGTCACAGGGCCCATTGCATGGGGCTAAAAATGGAGGAATTAGACAGGTGCAAATCCGACGTGCTTTCACCTTGGAAGATGACATTAACTGAATACAGTGTGGTGGCCTGCCTATGGGAAGTGCAATGCTGCCAATGTCAGCCTGGTGACAGCTATTAATATACAGTATACGCTATGAAATGATTGGCAGGAAATCTAGACAATACATAATAGATTAGGTAGTTCCAGGTGAATGTAAATATCACTTAGGCTTCTCCCTTCCTTTCTTATATATATTTTTATTACGAGAATAGATTATATGGCATATTTCAAGGGGAAATAAACAGCGAAAATTAGCGAACGAGTGCACGTGAGGTGTTGTCAGGTGATAATTAGCTAATTCCAGGTGTATGGCACTATCACTTACCTTATTTCTTTTTTGTATATATTATTTGGTATAAGAATAGGGAAATGTGAGTACGTTTAAGTACTTGGGTAGTGTGATGAGTAAGGATGGAGGTTTGGAGAGTGAAGTGCTTGAAAGGGTATAGCAGGGAAGAAAGGTTGCTGGTTCTTTGAAAGCAGTGATAAGAAACAGGGAAGTGAGCATGGAAGTGAAAAAGTTACTACATGACAGTATTGTGATACCAACTCTAACGTACGGAAGTGACGCTTGGACGTTGTTGGAAGGACACAAGTCAAGAGTGAGAGCAGTGGAAATGAGTTATTTAAGAGGAGCCTGTGGAGTCACATGGAGAGATAGGCTGACGAATGAGGATATAAAGGAACGTCGTGGCGTTGATGTGGATGTGATAGGGAGCATTATGAGGAACACACTGAGGTGGTTTGGCCATGTGGAGAGGATGGAGGGTGAAAGACTGACGAAAAGAGTGTATGTGAGTGAGGTGGAGGGGGGAAGAGGGAGGGGGAGGCCGAGGATGAGATGGAGGGATGGGGTGGAGAGGTATATGAGAGAGGGGGGTGTGAGTTGGGAGCAGGGCAGTGAAATGGCGGGGGACAGGGCGACTTGGAGGCGATTTGTTTGTGGCCACCCCAAACGGGATTGAGGCGTCTGGCAATAGATAGATAGAAGAATAGGGGATAGGGCTTATTTCAATGGATGAAATCAGTGGAAAATTCCAGGGAAGATTTTCTTAACGTAGAATACAGTGAGATGGCCTGCCTAGGGGGAGTGCAATGCTGCCAATGTCAGCCTGGTGACAGCTGCTAATATATACGCTATGAAATGATTGGCAGGAAATCTAGACAATACATAATAAATTAGGTAGTTCCAGGTGAATATAAATATCAGTTAGGCTTCTCCCTTCAACCCTTATGTATATTTTTATTACGAGAATAGATTATACAGCATATTTCAAGGGGAAATAAACAGCGAAATTAGTGAACGAGTGCATGTGAGGTGTTGTCAGGTGATAATTAGCCAATTCCAGGTGTATGGCACTATCACTTACCTTATTTCTTTTTTGTATATATTATTTGGTATAAGAATAGGGCATAGGGCTTATTTCAATGGATGAAATCAGTGGAAAATTGCAGGGAAGATTTACTTAGCATAGCACGGCCGGGCAGGCGAGAGGAGAGGGTAATGGAGGGGAGGTAGGGAGGGGAGTCAAGAACGGGGAGAAATGGCTAAATTGTCAACAATGGATGGGAGTACAGATGAGATTAGGAGTGCTGACTAGTGTTGGACATTGGCAGTACTGATTGATGATACAAGCCAGCACTTGAAAGCCTAGGCGAATTCAAAATAACACAGAATCACAAAAGTGATGCCCTGCGGTATGATCCCTTGCTCCCAAGCATCACGAAAGTGACGCCCCACTGTTAAGGGACATGACTTTGTCTGTCAAATTGCCCCGTAACATAACATCATATATATTTATCCAGGAAAACGGGGTGCCGCGGGGAAGTGTGCTTAGTCCAACTTTATTTATCATTATGATCAATGATATTCTGCCATCAGCTCCCATCCCGAGGAATCTTAACCCGCCCCATCCCGACGTTTTCTGGGCAGTGGTACGCCCCAGTCCCGACATTTTTGGACCTTTTATTTTTGGCTCAAACATCCGCTTTTGGTGAAAAACATCTAAAATTCATAGAGAAATTGCTCACCAGAGGTTTAAAATACTCGATCTAGGTACGAGTACCTCCTTACCTGACTGGGTTTTCTATCAGGCTGGCACCAAAGAAAACGAGTTCTATGGGAGAGTAACTATTTTATCCACTCATAAACAGTATTTATTTATTTACTTGGTATGAGTTTATATGTAGTACAAGAGTATATTGGTTTTCAAACAGTAATATAGGCATTATAAGCATTGTTTCACTCACTAACGCATCACCATTCATGACCTTTTTTTTCCCACATTACCTGATCATCATTCTGACGGTTTCTTCCTCTAATGCTATGTAAACTTTGTCCTCCACATTGTCATCGATTGGGGAATCACTCTGACCCTGAATGTCTTTATTGGCCAGGTCACTGGTAACAGGTGAATTTCCGAGACAATGGCGTGCAGGGGGGGAGGAGAGGTTATGCGGTGTAAGGCATTGTCCCTGCTTGGCATCTTGTAGAGGAATAGAGGAAGGTGTCCCGTGTATACGTGCCAAAAATAACTCGTGAAAATTGAAAATTGTGCAAATTAGGGACCTTGCAATGTTGCCGCATTAATTCATGTCTCTGGGATATGAGTGCACATCATGTGAGGATATGAATTCACGTCTCTGGGATGCGGCGGGTTAAATACTCGCTCTATGCTGACGATTGTGCAATATGGCACTCTTCCCATAATGCACAATTTTCGGCTGGGTGGATTCAAGCAGCCCTTGACTCCGTCCACCAATGGGCCTTGCAGTGGGGATTTAAGTTTTCCATCCCTAAGTGTGCCACTGTAGTTTTTATGACTCGTAACGTACCTAATTTGTGCTTAACTTTGGATAATCAGGCGGTACCTTTTCAAAATTCTGTAAAATTTTTGGGAATACATTTTGATCATCGGTTGAACTTCAAAATTCATGTTAATAATTTGCTTGCTCGTTGTGATAAATCAGTAAATGTCCTCAAGTACCTGGCGGGTACTACCTGGGGTGCCAACAGAAAATCTTTATTACTGGTGTATAAGTCCCTTATTCAATCAAAGCTAGACTATGGCGCACAGGTTTATGGCTCGGCATCTGATGCCACGCTGAAAAGATTGGATGTGTTGCAGAATAAATGTTTGCGAAAGTGTCTTGGAGCCGTCCAGTGTACCTGTGTAGCTCATATGGAAGAGGAGGCGAATGTGCCTCCCCTCCGTATTTGCCGTGACCACCTGGCTTGGTCCTATGACCTCAGAACATCGCGGAAAAGTAATATCGGCAATGTGGCCTGTACCCCCCTGCATCAATACCACCACCTTCTGCGGGGGGTGCGTTGGCCACTTGCCATTCGCCTCCAATTACTGACTCAGGAGATTGGTGTGGACCTCAGCGACTATGACAAGTTGGTGTTAAAAGATATAGCGCCTTGGGAGCCGCCCGGCTTTACCGTTGACGTATCATGGC
>NC_137060.1:14445416-14475416 GCF_032717465.1 Coenobita brevimanus | reverse complement strand
AAAAGGGACTGTTGGAAAGGGGAAGCGTGTAGATCGAAAGGCTGGAGAGAGGCAGGCCGGAATTGGAGGAGGAATGTGAGATACTAGGAGTAGAACTGGAGAGAGGAAAGAGAGATGCTGAAAGAGAAATGACATAGGCTGTCGCGGAGGTGAGGAGAGAAAGAGTATAGTATGAAAAACTGAGTTGACTTATGGACCGACTATTAATGACAAAATTTGTTATATTTTATAATTTGAACCCATTGTTCACCTCAGAATATGTACGTGTTAGCCTGCGTTTGCCCCTTCCCTACGAAAGCTCTCCTGCAATGTGAATAACACCGCTTTACCGTAGCATGGCTAAAAATTAAAAGATATCAACCTACCGAGGGGATTAATGAAGATTGCCTCCAACGATTTCACTTAGAGATGTGTCCCATAGACTGAATAACATTCTCTAGCATTTGCAAGAACCGAATTGAGTGTGTGTGTGTGTGTGTGTGTGTGAATGTAATCACGTTTAAATTTCTCTTCGTTACCAAACTGAACATTGAGATAGATATTGGGTACATTTTGTTCCTGGATGTGTGTCTGCGGAAAGCAGATTTCTTTCCTAAAGTAGTAATGGACCAGTCCCTATCAAAATTGACATATTACCAACTGGTTCAGCTGCATCGTCTTGTGTCCCTGAATGCACATCTACCGGACATGATCTCTGCTTGAGCAGATCTGTCTGCTATGGTACTGGAAAAATGACCGTCATGACTGACACAATTGAATCTGATTTATCAAACGTAAAATACTTGTTTTTAGTTTTCTTTTTTTCTCACCCACTTAAGCGCTCGTATTTCAGAATATTGGATTTATGGTAATCATAAACAATGTGAGACATAATCCATAATAAGTCTTCTACTGAAAACAGACTTCTGTATTATTTACTTCCACGTGGGCATCTGAGCAGCCTTAGCAAAGATTCCAATAATAATGGGGTAACTGCAACAAAAGTTGACGTTACTTACACAAAGCAGAGCCATCATGTGAATGTGGACCACTTCGTTTTCGGATCCTTAACCACTGAATCTGATGATATATATTAATTTATTCTTCCTATCTCCAGAAATATAATTCGCCTTAGAGTGGACTTTATGAACTAACAAGATCTAGGCTTTAGTAACCCCTTCACAACGAGAGATTTCCCTTAAGTAGAATCATCTGGTTGCAGTGACATGTAGGTTGCGTCAGAAATCTAACATCTGACTTACGAGTACCTTTTCTTTTGCTGCATTTCCGCATACCACACTCACAGTATGCAACGAACTCATCCTACGATAAGATGTATACTAATTTCGGTCACAATTACTTGTACAAGGTCACAATCACAGCTTTCTCTTCACTGATACAGCCACAGTCATATGGGGTTTTGGTATACTTTCCTCAAATATATTATTGCACTCACTCGACAGCATTTATCAGTTTTGAATATACCTCATCACCACCTAGAACTTTTCCTTTCCTAAACCTTTTTAACAGCATTCTCCACTTCGGTCACTGACTAATTCTTGGCTATCAGATCCTCTCGTGTTCACCATCCACGAAGATGCAGTGTCTTTCTAAAAGTGGCGATTTTTAAAAACAGAGATAATTATTCTGGTGGAAAGCTGTTTTCCAAAATGAGATTGTTTCATGCATTTTTAATGCATTTTTTTAATGGCAAAAACCACGATTTCCTAAAAATCTCCATTCTACCGATCAAGTGAAGATCACTGTGCGTAGAATTATCCTCCCACTGAGCCTAATTTAGTGTGGTTTTGAGCATCTTCGATAAAAATTGTATCCAAGCAAGAATCTTGATAATTGGTATTGACTCCGTTCTGTTCCTGAGTGCAGGTTTACGTGCCTTAACTTTAAGAGACGTAAAGAAAACTTGCAATTTGAAGGCATGACATAGGGAAAAGGAATTATTTTTGAAAATAATGGAAGACTTATTTTTTCGCCAGTTTTTTATATTAAAACTTTCATCGTCTTTCTCT
The DNA here is from genome assembly GCF_032717465.1 of Coenobita brevimanus. Taxonomy (NCBI): domain Eukaryota; kingdom Metazoa; phylum Arthropoda; class Malacostraca; order Decapoda; family Coenobitidae; genus Coenobita; species Coenobita brevimanus. The sequence goes on along the minus strand of NC_137060.1, from coordinate 14,473,407 downwards.
GTGAAACCTTAAATCTAGAAACACATAAAAAGAAATCAAGTTACACATTTCCGTCTTGTCTTTCACTAGCAATACTCTGGTACGGTTCTTCATATACCTGAAAAGAAATTAAGGGGCTCTTCCTTATTTTCCGTTTTATAATCTTTCCTGATATTGAATTTTGGAAGTCTTTCCCTGTGATATGTAGAGGGTCTTTTCAACTTTATAATCTCCCTTGGTATTGAATTTTGGAAGTCTCTCCTTGTGATACGTATACAGTAGGTTCTTATGAAGCCACCTCTCTTCTGGTACCCATTAACTGAGGCAGCAGCTCTGGTGACTTGCAACACTCACTTCTCATAGACCGCGTGTGAAGAAAGAGGTCTGTTACCTTCACTGGCCATGAATAAAATTCCAAAAGTTCTTCATCGATCAGCCTCAGCGTCAGAACTTGCATCCAGGAAATTAGGTTAAAAAAAAAAAATTGCTATTAAGAACTTGTGTTCGCATTTCCCTAACAAGTCTTTCGTTCAGATTAGTTCTTCTCTTCTTGGGTTTCTCTTTTTGATTTTTTCTTTCAGGTTTGTTCTTGTTCTTATCTCTTGTCTTCCTGATTATGTTGATGGGAAACATCCTATCCTCCTCCTTATCAGATGAGAGTCTGCAGAGTGTGAGAGCTGTGGGCATAAAATCCTCTGTAACTGTTTTCCAAATGGGTGTCCTCACTACGTCGCTTTGTTCTTTCCAAAGCTTCACCTAGTGAAGACCATGAGAAGGACCTTGTGACCTGTGGTGGTTTGATGTTATTCGAAACCACATTAGGAAGTAGGAACCTAAAATTCAGTCCATTACAAGCTCAGAGTAATCCAGATTTTCATCCTTGAGGTCATGGTCCCTAATCCAAAGACAGCAGTGTTTGTTGGTAGTTGTGAGACACCTCTCCAAACCTAGGGTACCTTTGCTAAATAAGGTGAGATTTCTCCTGATTTCAGGGCTTGTCAGAGCTAATATGAGTGTTTTTGATCTGAGCTAAGATCACTGATAACTCATCCAGGCATTTCTGGAGAAGTTTTCAATCTATCAATCATCTTCACGTTCGTTTCTAAAGGGAGACCTTCAACTTTCTCAAGAAGTTTGCCAATCTTCCCACTGAATGCACTGGAGTGAGGTGTAGGACCATCAAACTGTTCCATTAAGTTTCTAAGAGGCCTCACATATGTATGAAGATTACAAATGAGCCAGATGAGAGGTCTGTCTAACATTTTCTCAACAAAAGCAATCACTCGTCCCTTGTAGCCAGTGTTGGTACTGGTAGAATAACAACCTAGAGCACTAGGACTACTTCTGCCTCATTTTCTAAGGGTCATTTCACAATGTACTTTGTAATTAGCTTGGCAAGAGTTTCTTCAGGGACAGAATGATTTGCATACATTCCTGAAGGCTCAGTTGTGAGGCTATAATGTTCTTCCATGTTTTCACCTTTGTATTATTTCCCAGTGCCTTCATCATACGTCATGAACTTGGTTTTGTCACTCCTCCCATCAAAATTCTGGCAAAGAACAACTTCTTTACTGACTTCAGCTTCTTTCAAGTTCTTCGTAACCGATGCATTGGCACTTCTAACTTTGCTTGAGTCGATAACCTGAGAAATTTTCTCCGGGATAATGATGCCATAAGTTTCAGGAGTAGCAGTAGCTATGGCAGCAGTATGTCTGTCTTATACCCCATACCTGATGGAAGCAAGAGCAACTGATTCAATGTTAGTCATATTTTTTGCTCTTCTGGAATTGTTGGAAACAGGCAGTTCAAAACCCTCTAAGTACCGTTACTTGTCTGAGGATTCCGATACTTCAGACACCCCAGAACCATACGGGTTTTTCTTAAAAGATGGTCCAAGAATTTCTGCCTTGTAAGTATTCCTCACAGCATTTCTTTTCCTGCTGCTTCCTTTCCTCTTTCTCCTGAAGTCTCTTCTTTTCCCTTCTTACCTAGTGAGCTAATTTGCAATCGGCTAATGTCTCCGACCTTTTCTCCCTGGCCTTCCAGGGTTAGGATGTTCTGTACTAGAGGATAGTAACGTGATATATGAACCCTCTCCGGGACAGCTTCCTTCACATCCATATTAATCACTGCTTGAAATGAGACGCCAGCATTTTGTAATGTTGACAAGCTTGACCAGTTGTTCTTTAGGTAATCTTTCTTCTTTGGCTCAGTCTTTCATTGCAAAAGACAACCACAGCCTGCCACTTTTGAACTATTTTGTCTATATTTTGTTTGCTGCTGATGGTCGCTTGACTGCTCAATACTGTGAATTTGCTTTCAGCTTCTGCATTTTCAGAAGAGGAAGAAAATCCGCCATCATTACGTTTACAGGGCATTTGCTCTTTGGGGAGCTCTGTCTGTAGGAAGGTCATTTGAAAGCAATTCTCCCATTCCCTCTAAAATAATTGATGCTAGACTGACTTCAATGCCTGTTTTTCTTTGCCATTCTTAGAACTGACTAGCAGACAGCTAGAATAAAGTTACCCTTGCATTCTGAAATGTTACGGCAGCACATTTGCACAACACGAGCAGTACATGTAAACCAGTTCGCGTATACCATGAGGTAATTATAGAAAACCGAGTCAATATATAATTATCTGCTTCGGACCTGATGTTACTGGAACTGAAAGCAAACTACCGGGTATTCGCGATATAGAATCAGTACCGCGAAGGAAAATGGTTTTTAGATGAAATTTATATAGAAAATGCTCAAAACCACTTCAAAGTAGGCTTTCTGAAAGGATTATTCGAGTCATGATAAGTTTTCATTGATCGGAAAAGAGGAGATTTTAGACAATCATGATTTTGTCCATCATTTAATTTTTTTTCAAAAACTAAATTAAACATACTTGTACTTACTTTATACTGTTGTGTCCAAGAGATGGAAGGAGAATATAAGAAATTATGGATCTGTCCTCTCAAGGATTGTGTGGGTAAGATTAAATGTTGGACTACAAATGTGGAAGATTGTGTGAGTGTGTTCGACAACCTAAGATCATGCACGAAGAATGAAGAGTTCTGGACAAATGTGGAAGCGTGCGTGGAAAAGTTTGAAAGGAATGAGAGGGTCATTTTGACTGGAGATATGAATGTAAAAGTAGAGAATGTGAAGGTGGATGAAGTAGTTGGTGAGTGGGGTGTGCCTGCAGAAGCGGATGAGAATGGCTGTGCTCTAGTGGACATTTGTGCCGAGAGGGAGTTGGTGACAGCCAATACCCTCTTAGGCACAGGTATACGTGTCTAGTGACGAGAAGGGAGGGTGGTGAACTGGATGAAGGGAAGGCAATGACTGATTATGTGTGTGTGGATGATAGACTGAGGAGGTGTGTAACGGATGCAAGAGTGTACAGAAGTTGGGGAAGTGGACTTTCTGACCACCACTTGGTGGTGGTGAAAGTCAAGGTTCAAATGAATTGAGGAAGAGAAGGGAAGGGCAGGAGGAAGTAGTCCATACGACGAGGGTAGGATGGTTGTAAGGGGATGGAAAAAAGCAGAATATAACAGAGAAGTGGAGGAGCGATGGGGTATGTATGATTTGGAGCAGATGGGGGACGTGGAAGGGGCTATATATGATTTTGAGCAGATGGGGGACGTGGAAATGTGTGCAAAATATTCACAGAAGATATCTGTGCATGTGAGGTGGTGTGTGGGGTGACGAGAAGACGAAATGGGATGCAAGGAACAACATGAAGGAATGGAGAGGTGAAAGAGGCTGTTGCACACAAGAAGAAAGTATATAGAGAGTGGATGAGAAACAGGGGTGTCGATGAAGCTGAGAGATAGAAGAGAGAGTTGTATGTAGAGAGGAAGAGAAAGGTGAAGAGATTTGAAAGAGAAAGTAAGAAGAGAATGGATGGGGAATTTAGAAGGAATTTAAGTGTAAAATGGAGGGAATGTAGGAAAATGTTCTGGCAAGAGGTAAAGAGAGTTAGACTGGCAATAAAGAAGTAAGTCAGGGAGTGAAAGATAAAAATGGGATATTGCTATTAGAGAAAAGAGAAAAAAATGAGCAGATGGAGAGAACACTTTAAGGAACTGTTGAACATACAGAATGAAAGTAATGCGAGTGTAAGTGGCTAGGGGATGGTTGGGAGGAAATGGGAGGTGAGAAGAGAGGAAGGAATCAGGAGGACAGAAGTAGTGGAAGCAAAGAAGAAAGTCACCACGGGGAAAGCCCCAGGAATTGATGGAGTGTGTGATGAAATACTGAAGCATGGGAAGGAGAAAGTAGTAGAATGGATATGGAAGATGTTAAGATTGGCCTGGGAGGAAGGTAGAGTTCCCAAAGATTGGAAGTCAAGTATAATTATTCCCCTGTAACAAGGAAATGAGGAAAAAGAAGTGTGTGGTAATCATAGGGGCATTTGTCTTCTTAGTGTGATAGGAAAAGTATATGGCAGGACACTTACTGACCGAATTTTCCTATTTGAATGTTGTATTGAAACAGGGATGTGTCATGTCTCCGTGATTGTTCAATGTGTATATGGCTGGGGTTATAAAAGAGATACAAGGTAGGCCAGTGGATGTTGGAGCGACCTTAATGAGAGAGGGCACTGTCTGGAAACTCCCTGTACTGTTGTTTGTAAATAATACTGTGTTGTTCAATGAAGACGAAGTGGAGCTGCATGGATTGGTGAATGAATTTGGTAGTGTGTGTAAGAAGCGGAATCTAAAGGTGAAAGTAGGGAAGAGTAAAGTTATGATCTTTGTGAGAAATGAAGTCACCGAATGTACAGTGAGACTGGATGAGGAGGAAATGGAAATTGTGAGAGCGTTTAAGTTTTGGGTAGTGTGATGAGTAAGGATGGAGGTTTAAAGGGTGAAGTGCTTGAAAGGGTATAACAGGGAAGAAAGATTGCTGGTTCTTTGAAAGCAGTAATAAGGATCAGGGAAGTGAGCAGAGAAGTTAAAAAAAAGAAAAAAAAAAGTCACCGCCTGACAGTATTGTGATACCAACTCCTACGTATGGAAGTGGAGCTTGAACCTTGTCGGAAGGATACAGGTCGTGAGTGAAAGCAGTAGAAATGAGGTTTTTGAGAGGTGTGTAGGTACACTCGGGGAAAGATCCACCTGATACAACCGCAGACACGTGAGTCTGAGACAAGTGATTCTGAAGCAGCTGCCGTACTCTCACCTATATGGTAACAGTGAGTGAGAAGGAGAGGGGGTGGAGGGGGGACAGGTTCTGTTCAATTTGTCTGATAGTCTTATGTCCTCTTGGTCCCATGTAATATAATAACATAATACAGCTTTAAAAATAATGCTCAATGGAAATTGTATCTAATACCACTGATATTTACTACAGATATATACTAAAACTGGTTTTATAATCAATTTAGAATTCACTATATAACATGTCATTAATAAAACTATACACACACAAGCTGAAACGACATGCTCTGTAATACCCACAATACCCTTGAATATGATGATGAGTCTTAACTTTATACTTTCAGCAAATATTCACAAGTGGATGACGTTTACATGGGACTATTAAAAATCTTTATAAATTTTGCACCATGACCATACGTCAGAAGCATCATGATTGGTCATTGATATTGTGACTTCAGCGTCCCAAACCTTCTTCCACCCACCCCTCCTCACTCACTGTTATCATGTAGGTGAGAACTCGGCACCTGCTTCAGTATCACTTGTCTAAGATTCACGTGTCAGCGGGTGTATCAGGTGAATCTTTCCCCGAGTGTACAGTAGCTCCCAAAAGTATCTTGTAAAAAAAAATACTATACATTCTGACACAATGAACGATGCATCTGACACGTGTTGTGTGAAGCGGCAACAAAATTGGTAGACCTGCATGCTGGGGATGGTTGCCATACACCTGCATATGCCCTTGGATTGTATATACCGTTTTCTAACGGACGTAATACTAATCACTTTGTCATATGTAGGTATATTTGATGTTATTATGGTGACAACTAGTTCGTTTTAACATAGGAACGGTTACTCTTTCTGTGGTTCATCTGTAATGCTTTCACGAGTGCCAGCACAAGGTTATCGGCACTCTAGATAAATAGTATACAAGCTTTCCCAGAACTGATATATTTTGAGAAAGTGTTTATATAATATCTGTGATTATGACTGGGAGACATATGACACCCAGTGTAATGTGAACGGCACAAAAATATTAGAGAGACAAGTAGAGGTAAACGAAATGTATAGACAGTAAATTAACTTATCTGAAACTAATCCCCAAAGCAGCATATAAACCTAGTTGTCACTGATACACCAGCCGTATTATGGAGGTGACATGGGAGATTCATTCTTATATTGGACATTATATGCAAAATAAATACAAGGTAAGGTAGGGGGGCTCCTTTTATTCATTTAATAACCAATGTATCCACCGCCTGCATCCAGACCTCTGTTCAATCGACGCGACACCTACTATGAAGCTGTGCCATTCACGTAACGAAACACCACACCTCAATACATTCCGACACCGAGATATTGCCACATTCGGGTAGTATGTATAAATAATATGTGGTTAAAACTGTCCGACATGCAGACCCCATAGGCTATTATTAACCTCTGCATTGTTAATCTATTTGTAGTTGTGATAACGAAAGAATTGTGATGGGTATTTTTCTCATGCTGTTTAATAATCTGAGTTTCATTTATATTCAACGGGGGCTGGGTGACTCAATGGTGGCGTGCGTAGCTCAAGACCGTGAGTTAGTGAGTTCGTGCCCCACCCGAGTAGCTACTCAGCTGAAAGTTAGCGCTCTCATTATCCTATCAGGGCTATATGGTCAAATATAGGCCTAGCTCGGAGAATTCATTTTTTCACTTATATTCGAACATGACAAATCAGCCCATCGCAGTCAGTTTTCGAACATGGCAACTCTGCCCGTCCCAAGATACATTTATCACAGTATAATGTGTGTTTCCCAAGATACATTTATCCCAGTATAATGTGTGTAATGGGTTATATTCCTTAACACAGAGGTATAAATATCACTGAACTGTTACCATTTACAAGTCGATGGATGTTTGCAGTCACATAGTGGCGTTGATGTGTTTATTAGCAGTACCACCCTCGATACCTAACCATGCGTACCAACCGCACAGAGACAAGTGGCCGGGAAAAATATTTCATTCTGTTCATTCTGCCATTCTTCGCACCACACTTTAAAGATACTTTTGGGAGCTACTGTACATGAAGACAGACTGAGAGATGAGGAAGTGAAAGAGCACTGTGGTGTGGATGTGGATGGGATAGAAAATGTTAGAAGTACACTGAGGTGGTTTGGCCATGTGGAGAGGATTGAGAGCGAGAGATTAACGAGGAGAGTGTATACGAGTGAGGTGGAGGGGGGGGAGGGAGGGAGAGGCCGAGGATGAGATGGAGGGATGCAATGGAGAGGTATATGAGAGAAGGGTGTGTGAGCTGGGAGCAATACAGTGAAGTGGCATTTGACAGGGCGACATGGAGGCGAAAAGTCTGTGGCCACCATTTACTGGATTAAGGCATCTGGCAATAGATAGACTTTGGAATTACATTTTACGCCAGAGTAAGTATCTTTTTTTCTTTTAATTTCCCTATTTTATGATAACACTATACCTTACTATCCACTACAAGCCTCTTTACCTCTGTTTTTCCCTTGTCATATTTTTCCATCGAATTAGTCTTTCCAGATCATCATTGTTTTCTTGCATTTGTTGATACTCATCCATTTGAATCTCTTGTAAAATTCCACTACTTCCCATTTAGAGGAGTAGACTGTAGCACCAGCCGAGCAGGGCAGCACTCCCAAGGTGGATGGAAAGCTAATGACAGGGAGAGCTAGAGCTCCCGTTTCATCAGCCCCCAGGACTAGTTCTCGACCATCCCCTTTCCTGAACTTTTTCAGTCTCAGTAGCACAGAGAGTAGGCCACTACCGACAAAGCTCCAGGCCCAGATGGAATTCCGCCAATTGGTTTGAAAAAGTGTTCCTCTGAACTTGCCTCCGTTCTAGCTAAATTATTCAGACTATGCATACGTACTTCTTTATTCGCAAATTCATGGAAAGAAGCCAATATCCACCCAATTCCGAAGAAAGGAAGTTCCTCTGACCCCTTTGATTACAGACCAATAGCTATCACATCTTCTCTTGGTAAGGTATTTGAAACTTTAATTAATAAGCACATTGTTGAACATCTTGAATTCAACAACTTAATTAGTGATAGACAATATGGTTTTCGCCACGAAAGATCCACCATTGACATAATCTCCTAACTCATACCATCCATCAATCAATTGATCTACATGGAGAAACTCATGCAGTAGCTCTTGATATTTCTAAAGCTTTCGAAAAAGCATGGCACCGTTCCCTGCTGTCCAAACTCCCTTGCTATGGACTAACGTCTTTTGTTCCTTTGATTTCTCCATATCTTAGTGACAGAAAAATAAAAGTAGATGATGTATCTTCCAATTTCCACTCAATTAATGCCGGCGTGCCACAGGGGTCAGTTCTGGCGCCGACCCTATTCCTGGTTCATATTAATGATCTCCTAGCTGTCACCCACAATCCCATCCACTCATACGCAGATGACTCAACACTACATAGTTCATTCACACCCAGACACCCATTTACAAAGTCTAGTATCTCTACCTCTCAACTCAGTACAGCCATCTCCATAAATCAAGACCTATCTACGATCAGCGAATGGGGACAAAACAACCTTGTCTCTTTTAATGCTAGTAAAACTAAATATATACAATTTATTGATAGACTGATATTGCCAGATTCGTACATTAACTTCAGTGCTACTAATATTCCCATCTCCAAAAGTATTGAAATTCTTGGTGTCTCACTTAACAGTGCCCTCAGCTGGACTTCTCATGTTAGATCACTTGCTGAACCCGCCTCAAGGAAGCTTGGATTGTTGTACAGAGTCCGTAGCTTCTTCGCTGATGAGCAGTTGGCTATAATTTATAAGAGTCATGTGCACTCTCAGCTAGAATATTGCTCACCCTTGTGGAATGGATGTGGAGAGGTTGCATTAAAACAACTAGACAAAATTCAGAACACAGCTGTTAGAATTATTAACAACCCTGCCATTACAAATAAACTACCTCCCCTGCAAGTAAGAAGGAATGTTGCCTCCCTTGCATTATTTTGCAGATTTTTTTTGGCAAATGCTCAGAGGAAGTCGCGTCCATGGTGCCACCTTTCCATGCCTTCCCTTGTGCTACATGGGAATCTTGTAGCGCTCATGACTGGAATGCCACACAGCCATATTGCAGAACTTCTGCCTATCAGAATTCTTTCATTCCCCGACCTTGCTTTCCCAGAGTTGTTTCCCTCCAAATTTCAACTCACAGCTGTTCAAGTCTAACTGTTACAGATATTTTATGGACAGAGGGCACCAGTAATCTAGTGTATGGATTATTTCTTTTTTATTCATTTGTTTTTCCTTCCTCCGTTCTGTTATTTAATATATATATATATATATATATATATATATATATATATATATATATATATATGGAGCGTCCGTGGTACATTGGTACAGTGTGCGTTTCGAACGCTGGTGAGCGCGGATTCGCCTCCCACCAGAGTTGTAAAAAGTTCGGGAAGTGTTCAACAAGCCACTTGCTACATTGGCGAACACAAGGGGTGCTGTGGTTGAACCAGTGTCGCACATTAATATGCTTGCACTCAATCGGCTTAAGGTGGTCCGATTACACTTGGTCCACAGACTACATACACATCCAAAGCCACTACAACACCACAATCACACTCACAACACTTGTCACCCTACATACAGTCTCTACCAGACAGCCTAAGCCACTGGGTAGTGATACATTGGCTGTACCGTCCCTGCTTCGGTAGGGATAGGCCGGTCCTGCAGTGGCCTTCGGCGGCTGATGATGATATATATATATATATATATATATATATATATATATATATAGTCAGTTGAGAGGAAAATTTTCTTTATACATTGATACTGTAAAGTATACGGGCATAATTACGTAAATACTTTATAAACATAGTTTATTGTAGCAGACAGAGAAATAACGTACTAAAGAACAGAGGCAAGGAAGCATCCTTCACTGGACAGGATGCCGGCTTCAGTGCTATCATGCAGGTTTCCCGCACATTCTATTTTCTGCCCGCTTCTCTATAGTTCTCCATCCACACTATCTTTTTTTGCCCCGTCCCACCACTTTCCTACTTTCACCTAACCTTTTCTTGCCCTGTCCCACCATATATCTACATTCACACTATCTTTCCTTGCCCTGTCCCACCATATTCCTACCTTCACATAATCCATCCTTGTCACACAACGCTTCACTGCCCCTCCATAAAACACCCTTCTCCACACCATTCTTCCCTGTCCTGCCCTACCACACGTCTGTCAGTCTGGTACCTCTCAATCTCCTTGCTCAGGAAATTGTCACTTCCTTTCCTTTCCACTCTCGCCACTCTCCAAGTCTACCTTCCTCTTCTTGTCTTCTTTTAAGTTATGGGCATGATCTTATGTTATGTAATTTAAAGTACATGATTGCACTTGTCGACAAAACTGAAATATTATTATGGTTCTAGTATATATTGAGGTGATTCTGATCATCATGTACCTGTAATTTTCGAATATGATATCCAAGTTTCTTTAGCAAGTCCAGTTTTCGCGAACCATTATACCATACGAAAACCTGCTGGTACATGTGAAAATCCAACCTGACGTCTATCATAGAGACAGATATGCTTTATAATGGCGTACTTTACCTATACTCCATTTCACCGAGTCTGGCACCATATCAGTGATGTCCTCAACACCTATAGCATAAATAAAGGTTCTCAGTACTAGATGTACCTTTTAGTATTGTTTTTATATTGATCCTCAAGGTAATAAATAGAGGTTCACCTAGTGCAGAGGATTTACATCAACACTACAGGCTTTGAGAACGTCACTGATGGTGCCAAACTTGGTGAAATGGAGTATAGTTGTTGTGGCGGCTACATCAGTTTCAGTTAAGTACCTGAATCACAAAATAGGCCTATGTAGCAACTCGAGTAAATCAGACACAGCCAAAAGTCGGGTAAAATTATCATATGATCAAGCAAATCATTTTTTTCTTTTAATACCAATGCATGCTTAGGTAATCGTATATTTGTCATAATTCCAGTTCATATTTTCTTTACTGCTACAAAGTGCCTTGATCTATATTGTCATGCAGTGGAGTTCCGTAACTGTATGAATGCATCATACACTTTCTGCTACATCTGCGGGCTCTTAACACCTGAAAGTCTGAAGAAACTAATTACAAAGAATGTTAAAGCCTCATACAAACATTACTGTAAATGTCCTGTTGATCGAGACAAGAAGAGGGCACCCCGTATAGCATGCAAGCCCTGTGTAAACCACATTAGTGAAAGGATGAGTGGTAAATGGCCAATCAGGTATGCTTTTTGCTGTACCAATGGTTTGGCGTGAACCAAATTATCATTGTGCTGACTGCTATTTTTGCCTCACAAACAGCAAGACGTTTTCAGTGAAAACCCGGTCCCAGAGAAAGTATCCTGGCATACCTTCTGCTTTTAGCTGTGTACCCCGCGGCCCTGAGCTTCCAGTTCCAAATCCCCCATTATTAATGTAATACTAATGCCGAAAGATCCTTGGTGAACTTAAATTTATGTATTTTCGATTTTTTTCTTTTACATTTTATTATAGATTTCGGTCTATATTACATCTTTATTTTCTGTCACAGAAAATGACCCATTTTCATGCCCTTTATATAAAACTATTTTATCTATAAATACCAACCTTATTATGCTATTTTATCCTTTATTGCCATGATTCAGAGTGGCTACCCTAACTTTTATGCTACTTAAATTTTTCTAGTTTGTGAATTTCAACAGAAAATTCTGCCACATTTTATGCACACGAAAAGTCTCCCAGCCAATGGACTACACTCAATGACCTCGTCCCAGGTTTATTTTGGTCTATCTCTCGCAACCCTACTCCCAACATTAACACTTCTCAGTTTCTGCACCCAATTATCATCCCCTATCCTCTCCACATGCCCAAACCACATCAATCTACCTCTCCTCGTCACAACACCAATACACTCCAATCCCATCCTATTCCTCAAATCTTCCATCATAAACCTATTGTCTTCTCAGGCTTCACACTCAGTGATGCACTGCACATCCACCTAATCATTGTCATTTTTGTATGTTTGAGCCTGCGAATATCTTTTTCCTTTAGCACTCAAGTCTTGCTACCATACAGCATTACACTCCTAACACATGCTGCATACAAAGATCCCTTAGCATGGAGGAAGAGCCCTCTCAATGTCAGGAGAGGCAACAGCTCTCTGAACTTCTTCCAACACTCCTCACTCTAGCCACAGAGCTAGCTCCAGCCCCACCTCCAGCACATACATGTCCCCTGTAATGACAAAACTCTTCCACACACTCAAGAGACTCATCAGCAAGTTCAATCCATTCATGCCTTACAATCTCCACCTGCTCTCCCCGATGCACTTCACACATGAATCAGCATTATCTCGCAGTCATCCTCTAATACCACTACATCTCTTATGCACCCACTTATCACAGACACTCCACAAGTTGGAATTACTTCCCATGCCCTCGTGGCAAATCACACATGGCCACTTGTCCTCTTCCTTGACGGTACTGCTACGAGCCCTAGATACCACTTTTGTTATATTCATTTACTCTAAATTCCCTGTGCCCCATACCATCTCTCCACTTCCCAAATCTTTCCTCTGCCTCCCTTTCATTCTCTGCAATCAACACCAAATCATCAGCATACAACATCTTCCACGGGAGTCCATTTCTAAAATCACGTGAGAGGGCTTCATGTACCATGATAAACAGCAAGGAGCTCATAGCTAACCCCTGATGCACACCAACATTCAATGAAAACTCATCACTCAAATCTCCATTTACCTTTACCTGGGTGCGAGCACCCACATACAGTACATGACCGTAGCCACACTAACTCCACTCCTCAGTCCCAAGCTTTTTCATTGCCCACTTCACCATCTCTCAAGGGACTCTGTCAAAGGCTTTCTCCAAATCACAGAAACAAAGCATAGTTCCCTATTCTTTACTATATATTTTTTCTGAAGCTGTCAGATCCCACAAATGCTCTAACATCACTGTCACTAGTCAGAACCATGCTGGTGTTCTCTGTTTTTGTAGGTTAATATCGAAAGCTGTGTATCCCAGCAAAAGGTCGCCAAATAATACTATTTTACGGTGTCACGATTACCGTCTCGGTCTAGCCAACCATAGTGAGCAAGGATGTCGTTTTACTACTGGTTAGGTGGGAGAAAAACAATTACTCTACTATACATCTGACTTATAGTAGTACAGGTTCTGAATATTTGTATGAAACAGGTAGACAAGTTCAAGAAATCACCCTAAATGCAAGAGAGGGGACGAAGTACATAAAGAGGGTAGGTAAGTACTCACATACTAAGTGGCCTTAATGCAAGAGAGGGGACGAAGTACAGAAAGGGGGTAGGTGAGTACTCACATACTAAGTGACCTTAAACTAGCAAATGTTTTGGATCATCATACATGCTGAGTGCCCCAGCCTAAGGAGGAGAGATTGATAGCTCTTCCTCCCTTTCTACAGGCTATAAAGAGGAAGAGTTTAACAGATCTTCTTCCTACATGGATTAGTCACACTACTCCTTTCTGACCCACAGATGCCTGGTCAGCCTAGAACAGGGGAAGCCGTCAGGCCCACTTCACTTAAGGAATCGGCTTTCATTAAAAAATTAAGTTTCAGAGGTAGTATGGAGTTGCCACCATTCCTACCCCTAATTATTTGTCACGGGGTGATGTAAGTTTAACAATTAGAAATATTTGATATTACTCGAAAGTAGAGACAAGTAATTGACTTGTGAAAATCAAGTAGTAAGTTATACTTTATGTCGGCTTACTTCGTCGATTCTCTGAGGACAAGAATTTATAAACTTTCTCAACAGTATACAGCAGAGACTAATTACTCACGAGTGCTGTTTGTTAGTACTGTTAGCCTCTTGAGAAAGTGACTCCACCCCTGACAATCAATGACTAATACTAATCATAATGGACAGGTTCGTGCTGGTGCTTAACTTCTGGCTGGCACAACGGATTTAAGTTTGATGTAAAAGAACTGGCCTAAATACCAGTTATGAATAATGTAAGGAGTTTGTGCAAACTAGGAGCGGCAGACTGAAGTAAGCTTAATGTGGAGAAATAAAACACGAGTCTAATTACATTCTCAAAGAAAAGAACTATAAAGTTATAGATTACAATAAAATAAATTTATGTTATATGAATCTCAAAATGAATAGGAATTCATGGTCACTAAGGGTCTCATGAATTCAAATAACAAAGGAAATACACTCACTTGCTCATTCAAAAGCTAATCGAACTTAAGCCTAGAAAAACGAACAGAAATACAGGTCAGTAGAGGGACGGAGCTGAACGAAAGACTGGGCGTCTGCATGATGAACACCAAGCGCTGCTATTCGCTGCAAACTCACTTAGCCAATCACCGTCTAGGTGGAGATTCAGGAATTCTCTGTACAACGGAGATGTTGCTCTCAACGCTGGGCACAAACGATCCTATCCTCGAGGCGACCCAAAGCTGACTAAGTTCAAACTAGGAAGGGGTAAGAGAGATGGCTTGTTTGCCGGAAGTAGGCATGGCCTAACTTCAACGGTCAATGGAGAGAGGGCAAATGATATAAACACGCAGTAAAATCACTCAGTGAAAGCACCAATGTCGTGCATCAGGGTGGTCACTTATCAAACAGTGACAAATGTTCCACTCGGTCCTCTGTCGGAGCATACACACATACAATCGTCCACGCTTGTATACCTACTTTCATCCTCACCCACACAATCCTTGCATCCACTGTTCCATACTCTCTTATATTCTCCTTCCACTTCTTGCTTATCATCAGACATATTCCTTCTCTTGCCCTGTCATTCTCATTAACTCTCGCACATATACCTAAACCATATTCCCATTCTCTCATCCTTTCACCTTACCATTTAGTTTCAGTCAATCCACATATATCCACTTTTGCATCCTCAAGCACCTGAACAATCTCTCTCTTTCACTTCATCATTCACTCCTCTCACATTCCACGTTCCCACCCTCAGATGTCCTTTGTCCATTCCTTAGTCGTCAACGCATGGCCTGTCTTGGTCCGAGGCGCTTTATTCGCTTGTTTAGTTAGTTCTTTTTACGGGGTGGGGCACTAACCCACCACCAACCTTTTTAGTCGCCTCGTATGACAAGCAGGGATACTGGGGGAGTATTCTTGAAACCCCCCTACCCCCAGGGGGTAGCATACCGTACTTACTTTTATTTATTATTATTCTATCTATCTATATATTGCCAGACGCCTTAATCTTGCAAGGGGGGGCCACTGGCCACAAACAAGCAACGAATCGTCTCCATGTCGCCCTGTTCTCCACCATTTCACTGCCATGCTCCCAGTCCACACCCCCCTCTCTCGTATACTTCTCCACTCCGACTATCCATCTCATCCTTGGCCTTCCCCTCCCTCTCTCCACCTCACTCACATACACTCTCCTCGTTAGTCTCACTCTCCATCCTCTCCATATGACCAAACCACCTCAGTGTGTTTCTGCTAACGCTTTCTATCACATCCACATTCACAACACAACGATCCTTCACTTCCTCATTTGTCAGTCTGTCTTTCCATGTAACTCCACTTGCTCCTCTCAAATAACTCATTTATTTCCACAACTCTCACTCTTGATTTTTGTCTCTCCATCAACGTCAGAGCTTCACTTCCATAAATTAGAGTTGGTATTATAATACTGTCATGTAGTAACTTTTTCACTCGTGGAAGTTCAAACAGAGAAATGAGCTGGCTGTGCAGCGGAGAGACAGGAAAACTAAGGCTGTGATGTTGCCAGTTTTACTTTTATCTGCATTTTTGCAAGACATTTTATTTAGTAGTTCAATATCGATATACAACAGCATGTGTAATTCCTTACAAAAATCATTAAAACATATTATTTAAATCAAATATCCACAAATACCCACAGCCTAGTAAATTATTAGTCTGTGGATATTTGATTGAAATAATATGTTTTAATTAATTTTGTAAGGAATTGCATTTGTAACTTTTAATGAATCATGTAAATTTAATTTAATATTATTTACTAATAATAATATTTTTAAAAAATATTAAAATACATTATCTCTGTTGAAGCATTTTAAGAAATGCTACTACCCTCCGTCCCTCCCGCCTCCCCCCAGCAATCCCGAACCCTTGCAACCCACCCGAGCCTCCCCCATCCCTTGTCCAGACATACGGGAAGTTCCCAAGACCACGTGTCCCTTGGATTGCCCAGTGCACAAATCCACAGGACAGGTGCACACCTGTCTTTTCATTTGAAAAAGCGCAATATTGCACATGGTCTCGTGCGGTGTGCAATGAGCAAACAATATTCACCGAAGCGCAATGGTGCGCAATTGCGCTTTGCGCAGTTATTTGCGCACCTGCCCAGCACTGATGTATTCGTCCATAATGCGAATCCAGAAAGCTGCAAATGACACTTCCATGTACTTGAGTTTTAGAGTGCACTCATTATAGATGTCTGTTAGTTCATCTTCTTCACTGAAACTAAGCTGTTGGTTGTTTGATGGATCATGAATGAGTGGATTTCTAAGCCAATAGTAAATTTCAGCAAATATATCTTTTAGATAGTGCTCAGTGCTCATTTTTAAGCTTCCAGAGTGCTCTCATATCAGTGATGCAACGTCTGTTATTTGTTTCAGCAGTCTTTGGGAACATATCCAAGTTGCCTTCTTTCACTTCAGCATTCTAGACCCCTCATTTTTTTCTGCTAGGACCTTCATTTTGTCTGCAGAAAATAACAAATTTTAATTTCTTCCTTGCGAACTAGTACTGACCTTGTTTAGGTACTTGAAAATACCTACCAATTAACGGAACTTGGCACACTAGGTCTCATCAGCTATTAACTCACAAAATTCAGGTTTATCTTCAAGAGTAAAGAAGGTACGCATTTCCTCCTTCAGTTCATGCACTCAATAAAACACCTTTCCTCTTGAAAACTATTTGACTTTGTGTGGCGGATAAGGGCAACATTGGAAGGCCCCATTTCTTCACAAAGTAGGGAAGACAATCGTGACTTCACTTGCCTACTTCTGATACGGTCTATCATTTTTTACAGTGCCATCGAGAAGATATTTTAGTTCGTATCCCCACAAATTTGACAACCAATGATTCACGGTGCAAAAAACAATGTGTTGTAATGAGGTTTTGGTTTTCTTTTTTCACTAATGATACAAAACTTTTTACGTTCCCTAATATTAAAGGTGTACCATCTATGCAAATTCCTACACATGATTTCCATGTCAAATCAACACTTAACAAGCAGCCACTCACTGCAGAAATTATATCTTGTCCTGTAGTTTGTATTAGTTCCCAGCAGCATCATAACTGTTTCACTGCATGGGTTTCAGTAATATACCTAATGAACACTAAAAACTGTTTTTTCTCCAAAGTATGTCGAGTCATCAATTTGTAAACCATATATACAGGAGAGAGAGAGAGAGAGAGAGAGAGAGAGAGAGAGAGAGAGAGAGAGAGAGAGAGAGAGAGAGAGAGAGAGAGAGATTTTACAAGTTCAGACACATTTTTCCATATCAAATAACATTTCCTTGATTCGTCCATCAGTGATATTATCCAAGGGATTTTTTTTCACTTCCTTTTCAGCTTCAGATCCAAACAGTGTTTTCACAACAGCTCTGCAAAGTGGAAGGATGAAAGATCAAGCAATTGTATGGGGTTTCATAGTTTTTGCTATAACGGTACTTCTGCTGCTAAATAGCCGGCTTCTTGATCCTTCTTTGCAACTTTCACTTTCTTCTAAAAACCAAGCCTTTGACGTTTATTATGATTTAAGTCTTTTGAAATAATCCAGAGGTTTATCAGAAAGGCTAATGTGTTTTGAAGTAAAATTTCTTCATTTTACAAATGACCATGGCTTCATTTGGTAGTTCAAAACCAGAAATAATATATTTGGATATAGAACCAAATTCTACACCACACCAAGTGAACCCTAGCGGCAGATAGGTGTACTGGTATGAGTGGACGTGGTTTACTTTTGCTAGGCCTTACCTCTATCTTCGTTACACTCGGGCCAGCAGTTCTAAGCTTATCCTCAAGTATCATTTAATTTTCAGTAGCTTCTTCACTTTCAGTAGCTTCTTCGACATATTTATGCTTTTTTATGACAACCTGATCCATTTTCCAGACTTTTGTACCTATCGATCCTGAAATAAAAGGTGTAACATAGCCACAGTCAAGGCCACACTCACTCACTACCCGGGCCACTTTTTTCTTTTTTTCGGTTACACCGGTCATCCAGTCATACTGGCATCGCCGGAGCGAGTCCAGTGAGAAATGATTCGGCAAGGTCCCATCTCTTACGGGATTGAGGCGTCTGAATATAGATAGAATAAATAGACAGAATGTGGTAGAGTTTGGCAACAGCTCTGATGGAGCAGAGGGAGACTCAATGTTCCCATGGAAACCACTGACGCTTTCCTCGTACTTCAAATTAAGGCGCCGAGACCTATCACCTCATATGAGGCAGTCATCATGGCCAGGGGTGGCCTGCATAACTGAATTACTAAACATACAGTATTTGGCAACTGCGGCTTGGCAGGGTTGGCAACAGCTTTGATAGTGTAAAGAGTCAGCGTCCCCATGGAAACGAATCACACTTCCTCGTGCTTGAAATTATGGCGCGAGACTCATCGTCTCATACGTGGCGATCATCCTGGGCAGGGGTGACCTGCACATCGCCTTATGTGAGGCGATGAGGGAGTTGGGTGTTAAAATGGGGCAAATTTTCAAAAATTCGTATTTCCGTCAATTCTCATCAGATCTTCATGAAATTTTATAGACAGACGGTAGCAATGTCAAATGTCAGACACAATCGGATCCATCCATCAAGCGCTCTACCTATAGAAGTTCTTTTATGGCCTTCCTCACCCTACCATGATCCATATTAGTTCAAGGAGGAAAAAAAAAAAACATAATCTGACGACTGTACTATAAAAAAAGCCTAAACCCTTCCGTTTCGGTTACGAAATCTTAGGTGTAGCTCTGATTGATTGTAGGGTTACTGACTTATTGCTTGGTCTATGAATGAGTTGGTGGGTTGAGGTGAGGCCGAAAAAATTCTGAAGGTTTCAGTGATGACTCAGTGCATATGTGGTCCATTTTCATTCGGCAGTCTGCAGGTACATCTAGTTTGTGTGTTTTGCCTTTTCTATTTAAAAATTCTACTTACCCTTCATCCATCTTTCACAAAACACAAAGCAGTGCCTCATCGTTACACTGACCAAAGATCCATGGGACTGCCTGGTGGATGCGGCCTGATTCATTCAGTCCGTTGTTGCAATATTCAATTGCACCAAGGGACACATCAACAAGAACAAGATCAATAGCAACAAGTACATCAGTAAAAACAACGGACTCCGTATCTGTTCAAAGGAAAAATTAAACATTTAAAACTTTCCAAAGTATATTAACCAGAATATCAGGTTTGTTTTTCATTACATTTTGTTGGACTCCGTCAGTTCTGTTCTCCGTCATCCAGCCTCAGTTTTCGGGAAGTACAGCTATCCTGCGACCCCGCTGACCTGCAGATGAATCAGCACAGTTGAGCTGATTGTGCACCTTTAACCATAAAGTCAATTGTTATATATATCATGCTGGTTTATGCTGATTATATTTACTCAAGGAGAGACTTGTATGAACCCGTTCATTACGAATTTTCTACAATAAGCTGAATTAAAAAGTCTGGTAGTAGGAACAAGAAAATAAAATTGATGCACTTTGACAAATGAGTTAATAGAAGAATAGTGTTGTTACGAAAGAGACTGATGCGGGTTAGGTGTTGGATAGAAGTCAAAGATTGTACTACTCGTACAGAACATAAGTACCTCACCACTGTTAAGTAATTCTTTAGTTTATTCTTACGCTTCCAGATATCTTATACAGTTTACAATAGGTCTCCAGTGATAAAAGGTTCAAAAAGGCTGAACCCCTTTAAAAAGTCTGGAGCTAACCAGAACAATAATCAGATGACATACTTCGGCTGGAGCTGTTAAAATTAAGTAAGAAAGAACAATACTGGCAGTGATGTTGCCTTTGGAACTTTGAACTGTGTATTCGTGGCGACATGTCTAGACCAGCAATAACTTATTATGGGTCTAGTACCACAAACTAGTTTGTACCGTACATTAATGTGGTTTTTGTTGCAGAGAATGCTGAGAGGAGCTCTGAAAATTTCAGTTTGTATAAGTAACTTAAATGCACACTTCTGTATATGATAATGATTATGAAACAGTTGATCATCTGATACGAAAACAGAACCATTAAGTCAGTGAAATCTACTCTTAGAGGCCGACTGAAGACACTGATTCACAAGTAGTCTAAAGTGGATGATTCTAAAGTAGCTGAAACTGGAAAAAAAAATAAAATAAATATTTTATTCCCCAATACGCTTTGCTCATATCTACTTATTATCTTGCATAAAAAGAAAAAAAACTGAATACAATCTGATATTCACCTACGAACCATGAGAGTGAATTTCTATCTATCCATTTACCTAGACTTTTTCCTCCTAGGGGAGTAGCCGAGACAGGACGACACACTCACCAATTACTCATCTAAACACACACACACACACACACACACACACACACACACACTTATTCGTATCTTAGCCACTAAGGGTAGAAAGGACCGCTCCACACCGCACCACACCGCACGAGGGTCAACTGCGCAGTAAAATCTAGCGACATCCACAGCAGAGCCCGACAGTAGAGCTGGTTTATCCCTGCCACATCATAATGGACCCATCCTCTTCCCCGCACCTGGCTCGATCAGGAGATCAGACCAGATGAGGGAGAACATCCCGTCGAGAGTGATTTTTTTAACCGTGAAATAATTGGTAAAGGATGATGTTTGTGAAATTCACTGCCTAGTAATTCTGAGTGTCGTATGCCCTGACATGATGGGTGAAATTCCCAGTAACTTCGTTTACACCAGTCATGTTTCACTGATATCGTCGTTATATGAATTTGGCAAAACTCATGAATTACAAGTATATGGTGTTAAGATTTTATTTATAACAGGAATGAAAGCTTTTATTCATAACGGGAATTGAAGATAGAATTACGCCCGTAACAAATAGGTTATATATATATATATATATATATATATATATATATATATATATATATATATATATATATATATATATATATATATATATAAAGATAGAAAATAATGAGGAAGATCGAATACGTAAATGACTCTGTAAGAGAAGAAAAGGACGACCGTTATTATGCAAGAGCAAAGATGGTTTCTCAGATCTGTTCGTTCGTCGTTGTATTATGTGGACAACGTGTAAAGATGGCTTTTCTACTTTGTACAAAAATATCTTCTAAATAGCAACAGCATAAGTCGGTGCTGATGATCAGATTTTAATTACATACACAGCATTGCGCGGTAATTATTTCACCGGACAGTACTGTACACTACTGATGCCACTTATCTTCTCGTCGGTGGGGCATCTCAAGCATTCTATTACAGACAACGCCAGGCGATTTTATTCATCTGAGAGTGAGTCATCGGAACCTTGGAGTGTTAAGTAAATGTACTGGTACTGTGAAACTATGCGGTATGGGAGTGGGAAGTACAGGTTTGTTAACTGTGTGTGGAAGTCTTTATGAGGTGTGGCAGTGTGAATTATGTGAGCGTAAAGTGTGCCAGTGTGAAACATGGGAGTGTTAAAAGTGTTAGGTGTAGCAGTGCAAAATACGGGGGTGTTATGTATGTGTTAGGTGTGGCAGTGAGAAGTATTAGACTTGTTACTTGTGTACTAGGTATGGCTGTGCGAAATATGGAGTTGCTATGTGTGTGTGTGTGTGTGTGTGTGTGTGTGTGTGTGTGTGTGTGTGTGTGTGTGTGTGTGTGTGTGTGTGTGTGTGTGTGTGTGTGTGTGTGTGTGTGTGTGTGTGTGTGTGTGTGTGTGTGTGTGTGTGTGTGTGTGTGTGTGTGTGTGTGTGTGTGTGTGTGTGTGTGTGTGTGTGTGTGTGTGTGTGTGTGTGTGTGTGTGTGTGTGTGTGTGTGTGTGTGTGTGTGTGTGTGTGTGTGTGTGTGTGTGTGTGTGTGTGTGTGTGTGTGTGTGTGTGTGTGTGTGTGTGTGTGTGTGTGTGTGTGTGTGTGTGTGTGTGTGTGTGTGTGTGTGTGTGTGTGTGTGTGTGTGTGTGTGTGTGTGTGTGTGTGTGTGTGTGTGTGTGTGTGTGTGTGTGTGTGTGTGTGTGTGTGTGTGTGTGTGTGTGTGTGTGTGTGTGTGTGTGTGTGTGTGTGTGTGTGTGTGTGTGTGTGTGTGTGTGTGTGTGTGTGTGTGTGTGTGTGTGTGTGTGTGTGTGTGTGTGTGTGTGTGTGTGTGTGTGTGTGTGTGTGTGTGTGTGTGTGTGTGTGTGTGTGTGTGTGTGTGTGTGTGTGTGTGTGTGTGTGTGTGTGTGTGTGTGTGTGTGTGTGTGTGTGTGTGTGTGTGTGTGTGTGTGTGTGTGTGTGTGTGTGTGTGTTGTAGTGGCAATGACGGCAGTGCAAGCAGTATAAGGTGTAATCAGAAGGGTATGTGTTAGATTTAACGATATGTATAGTGGCAGTATGAGGTGTGACCGTATTAGATGTGAGAAAGTGAGGAGTGGCAGAGTGAGGCATGGTACTCTGAAGTGTGGCAATGTGAAGTGTGGCGGTGTAAGATGTATATGGCGGTATTACAGTATTAGATATGGCAGGGAGATGTGTGGCAATGTGAGATTTAGCAGTAAGGGTTGTAATCCAAGGAGTGGTAGTCTGATGTTTGTTAGTGTGACATGTGACAGTGTGGGATATGGTATAACATTGTGCGGCGTGGCAGTATGGTGTGAAGCAGTGCGAATTTTGGCATTGTAGCAGCATGGATTGTGGGTAGAGAGGTGTGTGAGATGTGCGCGCTGTGGTACGTGGGCCTTGTGGGTGGTGGGCAGTGTGAGGTGTTGCAGTGTGAGGTATGGCAGTGTGAGGTTTAACAGTGTGACAGTGTGTGGTATGACATTGTGAGGCTTTGCAGTGACGTGTTTGTGAAGTGTGGTAGTTGTAGTTGTAGCAGTATGGATCATGAAAGTGTTACTTATATTAGTGTTAGGTGTGGCAGAATGACAGTACCGCCTCCAACCCCAGATAAAACAAGAGTGATGATATCTAGGGTTGGTGGCAGTACTGTCAAAGACAAGGGAGCGTGGCCATGTGCAGTTTGCCACAAGGGCGTGGGAAGTAATTCCATCTTGTGCGGTGTTTGTGATAAATGGGTGCACAAGAGATGTAGTGGTATCAGAGGTGGACTGCGAGATAATGCTGATTATAAGTGCATGGCGTGTCGGGGAGAACAGTTGGGGATTGTCAGGCGTGAAAGGATTGAACTTGCTGGTGAATCTCTTGAGTGTGTGGAAGAGTTTTGTTATTTGGGAGACATGTTGTGTGCTGGAGGTGGGGCTGGAGCTAGCTCTGTGGCTAGGGTGAGAAGTGGTTGGAAGAAGTTCAGGGAGCTCTTACCTCTCTTGACTTTGAGAAGACTCTCCCTACGTGCTAAGGGGTCTTTGTATGCAGCATGTATTAGGAGTGTAATGCTGTAAGGTAGTGAGACCTAGGCAGTAAAGAAGGAGGATATTCTCAGGCTCAGACGTACAGAAATGACAATGATTAGGTGCATGTGTAGTGCGTCCCTGCGTGCAAGGTCTGGGGGGGCTGGGTTTAAGATGAAAGAGTTGAGAGGTAGGATGGGACTGGAGTGTATTGGTGTTGTGATGAGGAGAGGCAGATTGAGATGGTTTGGGTATGTAGAGAGGATGGGGAATGATACTTGAGTGAGGAAGGTGAGAAGTGTTAATATTAGGGGTGGGGTTATCAGGGGTAGACCGAGAAAGACATGGGACGAGGTCATTAAGTGTGACCTCAGGGTTAACGGACTGAACAGGGAGGCTACACTAGATCGTGCAGCATGGAGAGCCGCCATTAGGTGACCAAGGCCGACGCATGCAAGCATGTTGGAGCCTTTAAAAACGAAACGAAACGAAACGAGGTGTGGTAGTGTGATGTGTATGTCAGGTGCTGTAGTGTGGACTGCATGTGAAGTGTGTAATGTGAGGTTCAGTGGTGTGATGTGTGGCAGCGTGCATTCCGGCAGTGTGCGTTGTGGCAGTACGAGGTGATAAAAGGTTGAGTAGTGGATGTGTGAGGTCTGGCAGGGTTTCTACTACGCAGTTAAATTTTTAACTTATTCTGAACTTATTTTTTTCATAAAAAAAAAGTAAGGACCAGATGGAAAGAATATTTTGAAAGCCTGATGAATGCGAATAGAGAGAGCAGAGCAGCTGTAAACATCACTGGTTTTGGGGGTGTGCAGAGAAGGAATGCAGTACCAGGAAACTTGACGCTCGCACAGGTGAAGAGCGCTGTGAAACGACTGAAAAATGGAAAAGCAACTGGGGTTGATGAGGTGTATGCAGAGATGCTTAAGCGTAATGGAGAAAGTGGAATGAAGTGCTTGTTGGAGATATGTAAGAAGGCATGGATGAGTGAAACTATGCCAGCAGAGTGGAAGAAGGCTGTGATTGTACCCCTGTACAAAAATAAAGGTGAGCGAAGTAAGTGCAAGAATTATCGTGGCATAAGTTTATTGAGTGTGGTAGAGAAGGTATATGGAAGAATTATTATAGAGAAAGAGAGATATCAGAAGTCCTAGTGAGTGATGAACAGGGTGGCTTTAGGAGTGGCAGAGGATGTGTGGACCAAATATTTGCAGTGAGATAGATAGAGTAGGCTTGTGAGAAGGACCATAAGGTGTTTATGGCATTCATGGATCTGCAAAAAGCATATGACAAAGTGGACAGGGAATGATTGTGGAAAGTTTTGTGCATGTACGGTGTAGAGGGCAAGTTGCTAGGTGCGGTCAAGAGTTTTTATGATGGTAGTGAACCATGTGTAAAGGTTAATGGGCATCTAAGTGAATGGTTCGAATGGTTCATGATCGGTGTGGGCGTGGGACAAGGTTGTGTAATATCCCCATGGTTGTTCAATATATATATATATATATATATATATATATATATATATATATATATATATATATATATATATATATATATATATATATATATATATATATATATATATATATGGATGGGGTGATGAGAGAAGTAAAGACGCGAGTAATAGAGACAGGGATGGCGTTGGTACGAGTAATGAATGGTGATGGATGGAATATCCCAAATTTGTTGTGTGCTTATGATGTAGTACTGCTTGCAAGTACTGGACAAAAACTTGGTAGGCTAGTGCAGAGTTTTTCTGACGTCTGTAAGCGTCGTGCCTTGAGAGTAAATGTAGAAAAGAGTAAAGTGATGGTTATTGAGAGAGAAGGTGACTCCCAGTGCGATGTTACAGTGAACAGAGAGAGACTGGAATTGGTAAGAGAGTTCAAATACCTGGGTACAGTGATAGAAAAGAGAGGAAAATGTGCATAAGATGTTGAAAATAGAGTGACACAAGGAAGAAAAGTAGCTGGTGCAATGAAGGCCTTGATAAGAAATAGAGGCTTGAGTATTGCAGCTGCACGAGGGCTTACATGAAGGAGTGTCAGTGCCAACTTTTAACATACGGATGTGAGACTATGGTGTGGCATGAAAATGAACAGTCAAGAGTAAGAGCAGTGGAAATGGGACTGCTGAGGAACGTATGTGGAGTACAGAGGGTGGATAGGATACGAAATAATGTGATTCGTGAAAGATGCGGAGTGAGGAAGTCGGTGACACCACAATCGAAGAGAGTGTACTGAGATGGTATGGTTATGTGTAAAGAAAGGATAACAATAGAGTGGTGAAAAAGGTATACCTGAAGGAGGGAGGAGGCAAGGTAGGCCAAGGAGAAGGTGGAGAGATATGGTGGATGAATGTGTGAGGACGAGAGGTTTGGAAGTCGGTGAGGCTAAGGAACTGACAAGATATTGAGCTGGCTGGATGAACGTTGTGAGGAGAAGTGCATGATCAGGGATTTTGGCATTCCTTTTTAACGTGGCAGCGTCTGGATTGACTCTATCGGATACGATTATGTGAAGCTACAGAACGTGGTGAATGTTTTTTTTTTTTTTTTTTTTTGGGGGGGGAGGGGCGTATCCGATAGAGCCAGGATTCTGGGGGCTTGAATGATGAGTGAATGGAAGCATGGCCCATTGGATTGGGCAAATTTAGGTTGTCTGGACATTGCTACTCCTCACCCTGCCCTGGGATGGGAAAGGAGGTCCAGGTGATGATGATGATGATTAAAATTTAATTATAATGATTACTAGACTACCCGTCATCTGTGAGGCAGGTAGACTGTAATAATACTGTTAGATTAAAACTTGACTATGTATCCATCATGGATGATTCCCAGTGCTGGTTGTGTGACATGTGAACTCAAGTTTGGACTCTAAACAACTCTTTTAATAAATTTTGCTTTTACAATCAGTATTTTCTGAAATTTTCATATTCGACACAGACATACACACAAAGATACATTTCATACAAAAATAATGACCATCGACTTCGTCCACCTGGCTCAATAATACAGTGTAGCACTTACGTTCAGTGATTAACAATAATTTTTCCAAGATACCAAGTATTTTGCCAAGTAACCCAGTCATACTGAAGGTACTATTAGACCATGCTTAACATTAGGGCTCTGTAGGTTAGTCCGTCGTAGACAATAATAATTAAGAAAGTATTAATGTGGGGATTAAAGTGAACTGGAACTGCAAGAACTATGAAGATTATTATGAAACTTATCATATTATTCATCATAAATATTAACATTTTCATCATCATCATGCTAATATACTTTCTCCAACACGTTAATGGGGTGGGAAAGATTATAGCAACAAGTAATGTAAATCATAAAGTGGAGTTTCATTTCTATTAGTCCTATATCATCCCACTTCACATTTGTCTTCTTCTCCTCTTTCTCCTGTCAACATCCGTTCGAATCACATTTTCTTTTTTATACCATTCCACGCCTTCGTTACACTCTCTCTCTTCATAATTCCACATCCTTCATACTTTCCATCATTCCATCCCTTCCATACACACTCCATTCCCTCTTCCACATCTTCTGTAAACACGCCTTTCACTTTTCTACCACTTTCATGAACAGTACTTCCTTATTCCACCTGTATTAAACACTCCTTTTATCGTAACATCTCGTTCTTGGTCTTCCTCCTTCCATTCTTCCATTAGTTTATATTTTATACAGTTTTCAGTCTTCATCTGCTATTTCTCTCTACCTTGGGGCAGACAGGACAACATCGGCAGGGCGGGGTGTACAGGCGAACAGGGCAGGGAGGTATATAGCAACGGATGACGGCGCAGTTCAGTGGACGCTGACACCCAGGTCTGTACTGCCCGCTGGATAAAGAAGAGAGATTGTGAGATATAATTTTTGTGTGCTTATAGTTGAATACTGTTCACTGGAAGAAGAAGAGAGGCTGTGAGATATAAGATTTCTGCAACTTTATTTTTCTTTTCTGGATACTGCTCACAGGAAGAAGAGGAGAGTGTGTGATTTACACTCTTCGCAGTTCTATTTTTCGCCTTGTTCGATACTATCTATGACTTTTGAAAGGTGGTAGGATATCTGTCCAAAAAGAAAACGAACTTTTAAATAGCGCACCAACTAGCTGGCCTAGCGTGATCACGACAGGAGTGCTGAGTAGAATCGACTCTGAACTTCAGTGTAACACTAGCTGCATCACATGCGGCGCCCCGTCCGCACCAGGGTTCATATTGAGCACTGTTTCACCTCATGTTGCCCAACTCGGGTTTTTGTTC
>NC_137060.1:14432916-14440416 GCF_032717465.1 Coenobita brevimanus | reverse complement strand
GCAGAAGGGAGGAAAAGAAATGCATGGAAGAATGGTGAACAATAAAACAAGATAAATATGAAAAAAATGAGAAGTTATGATCTTGTTAAATACCATAAAACTTTGAACTACGGGGCACTCTGGGGTCACAAACGGTACAACTGCGTCTTTAGTTCCAACACACGGTCTTAAAACTGCATTCAAACTTAATGAGATGTTGCAATGGGATAAGTGTGGCTCAAACGTGCAAGACAGTCTGGCATCTCGTTCTATGAGCCCCAGTTGCTCAAGGACATCATTAATATTTTTTTAACACAATTATACACATTTAACTAGTTGTATATCTGGCTCTCCCCATCTTGAATTTTGCGGTGAATAAAGAAATTAATAATTGAATATGGTCTAGTCACGAAGAACTATTATGGAGAGACTTTGGTGCCATACTAATGTCTTCTTGAAATATTAAGCAAAGTGAAATAATCTGCAAAATGACGGAAATATCCTCAGGTTAACGTGAACGAACGAAAGTACGAATGGACGTTGGAATTACAACCGTTCACTACGGTAACGTCTTTTTCATTTTGGTTTTAACTGTGAAACATCCTTAACAAAAAGAGTTTTTAAGGCAAACTGTAACTCCCTGCAGTTTTGAAGCCTCCCTGAAACTGAAAAAGGAATTCCTGGTGGTATTAAGAATACTGTTAAATATAACTGACGACATCGGACGTAACGAAAGAACTATCTCTTGTGAATTATGCTTTTCTTATATGGATATACTCAGCATAAATAACATACGACAAAAATACTGCCAGAATATGAGAGAAGTGGTACTTAGCCTTCCACCCTGAACAGAATACGACTCAAGGAATCCATATTGTGTACTACACCCAACCGCCACATCACATTCAGTTCCCTGTTTATATTTGTAAGAAAGGAGCAGAGAGAAGTACACGAGACTTGATCCGATGATTACATGGTCTGTCAGGGAATTAAAAGAAAAAGAAAAGAAAACAAAGTCGGTTGCTCTGTCCACTGAAAGCATAAATAACTGTCAGTATCTCTATATACCTAGGCTGCTTCCCCCAAAGAAAGGCAGGTAGCCGAGACAGGAAGACACACTCCCAATTTACTCATCCACACACACACACACACACACACACACACACACACACACACACACATTTATTCGTATCTTAGCCCCTAGGGGAGAAGGGACAGATCCTCACTACACTACACCGCATGAGGGTCAACTGCTCAGTGCAATCAGCGACATTCGCAGCAAGGCCCGACAGCAGAGCTGGTTTGCCCCTGCCACATCATAATGGACCCATCCCCTTACCTGCACCTGACCTGATTAGCTGATCAGACCAAATGCAGGGGAATATTTCTATTAGAAACCTCGGTGCTGACCCGTGAAACGAGCCCAGGATCTTTTGGTCTGTGGACGTGTATGTTACCGAGTATACCACCGTCACTGCCAACGAACTGAGGAATTGGAAGTGTTTGTATGCATGAATGTATGTATGCATATAATGCATTCATACACACACACACACACACACACACACACACACACACACATATATATATATATATATATATATATATATATATATATATATGCAAAAACTTCACTTCACCGTGAAGATACGTATGCAAAATAACACAGGGGAAATAAAAGGAGCGACAGTGACTAATTTCGCAAATATCATCTTCAGACATAGTGAGACAGAAACGTAAAGGGTAGAGGTCTTTTATGCACACCTGCAGTAGGGAGTGGCACACCAAACAAAGGATGACCTGAATTTTAACCTGTGGCTTAACTTATGGTCACCTGCTGCAGGGAGTGGCACACAACAAAAGGTGACCTGAATCTAAAAATGGGCGATGCACAGAACAATAGGTACCTTTCTTTTTTCTTCATTACGGATGCACCTGACAAAAGGGGGGGGGGGAGGAGGAGGGGAGGAAGAGGGAGGGCGATGGAGGGGGAAAGGGGAGAAGGGGGAAGGGGAGAGGGAGGAGGGAGGAGGAGGAGGAGGAGGAGAGGGACAAATACTGCGGCATAACTTAAAACCTAGAGGATTAATGCTAGTTGTGTCCCACACAGGTGTGGGAAAGAGGAATAGGGCGAGAAAGGCTGTGCATGATGGTAATGTGGCGGCAGATGAGAGGTGGGGTAGGCGGTTGACTAAGATTTTTCAATAGAATAAGAAAATGTTTTGGAAGGAGGTGAAAAGTGTGCAATAGGGAGAGTCTGGGAAGGAAGAGCAAGTAAAAGCAGAGGATGGAAGGATGTTAACTGAGATGGATGCAGTAAGGAAGAGATGGGCAGAGTATTTTACAAGATTGTTGAATGTAGAGTAGGAAAGGGAGGCTGAGATTGTGGCAGATGGAAGGGTGCAAGGAATAAATGTGTTTGGGGAGTTCAATGATTCTTAGATCATGAGGGAGGAAGTGCAGGAGGCAGTAAACGTGATGAAAGCAGGGAAAGCTACAGGTATGGATGGGTTTGTTGTGGAATGCCTGAAAGGCAAAGGAGCGACTATTGCTGAATAGTTAGATTGGTGAATGTGTATTTTGTGAGATGTATGGTGCCAGTTGACTGGGCAGGTACTTGTATGGTTCCGCTGTATAAAGGTAAGGGTGATAGGTATGAATGTACTAGGTTTAGGGTATAAGTCTGTTGAGTGTTGTAGGTAAGGTGTATGGTAGTGTTAAGAGAGTTAGAGAGAGTGCAGAGGGAGTGATTGGTGATGAGTAGTGTGGCTTTAGGAGAGGGAGGGGATGCGTGGATCAGGTGTTTGCTGTGAGACAAGTGTGTGAAAGTATTTGGCAATAGGAAAGGATGTGTTTTGGGCGTTCATGGATTTAGAGAAAGCGTATGATACAATTGATCGGGAGGCTTTGTGATCTGTGTCGAGATTGTATGGACTTGACTGAAGGTTTTTAAAAAAAGTATAAAGTTTTTATGTAAACAGTAGAGCGTGTGTAAGAGTGGGAAATACTGTAAGCGATTGGTTTCCTGTGAGAGTGGGGTTCCGGCAAGGATGTGTGATGTCGCCGTGGTTGTTTAATATTTATATGGATGGTGTTGTAAGGGAGGTGAGTGCGAATGTGTTAGGTGGAGGTCTGAATCTGGTGAATGCTTATGGTAGAGAGTGGAATCTGAATCAGCTGCTGTTTGCAAATGATACTGCACTGGTGGCTGATTCGGAGAAGTAAATGAGACAGTTGGCAGGGGAGTTCGGAAGGGTGTGTGAAAGAGGGAAATTGAGAAAATATGAGAAAAAGAGTAAAGTGATGAAGTATACAAGGTTGATAGATGGTAGGAGGATGAATGTACTGTAGTTTTGAATGGTGAGATGCTTGAGGAGGTAGAGTGTTTTAAGTATTTAGGGGCACATATTGCTGTGGATGAAAGAACAGATGTAGAACGGAAGTTTAGAATGAATGAAGTGGGAAAGGTCCTGAGAGGAATGAAAAAAGTGCTTAGATGCCGTTTGCTTAGAATGGTTGTAAAGAGAAGCCTGTATGAGGGTGTAATTACCGATTGCCTTATATGGGGCTGAAACATGGAATATGAGTGTAGCAGAGAGGAAAATTTTGAATGTAATGGAGATGAGGTGTCTGAGGAGTATGTGTGGAGTGACGCGTATGGATCGAGTGAGAAATGATGAGCGAAGGAGAACTGGAGTTATGTGGGAGATGGCTGATCGGGTTGAACAGAGAGTGATGCGATGGTCTGGGCATGTGGAGAGAATGGATGAAGAGCGAGTGGTAAAAAAGATAACTGGGTTTGATGTGAGAGTTGTAAGGCGGAGAGGAAGATCACGAATAGGATGGATAGACAGTGTGAAGGGAGTGTTAGATGCGAGAGGGACGTCTAGAGCTAGGAAGAGTGACTGTGCGTGATAGGAATGATTGGAAATTGTGAATGAATACATGGTGACACGGCCCTGAGGGGATATTCTTCCACATTAGGTCTGCTTAGCTGATCAGGTCAGGTGCTGGAAAGAGGAAGGGTCCATTTTAATGTGGCAGGGGTAAACCAGCTCTGCTTTTGGGCCTTGCAGCGAATGTCGCTGATTGCACTGCGCAGTTGACCCACGTGGAGTGTGGTGTGATGAGGATCTGTCCCTTCTCCCTTTAGGGGTGATACGAATAAACCTGTGTGTGTGGATGAGTAAATTGGGAGCGAGTCGTCCTGTCTCTGCTACCCCTCGTTCTTTGGGGGAAGCAGACTAGCTATATAGATTGATATCTATCTATCTATCTATCTATCTATCTATCTATCTATATATATATATATATATATATATATATATATATATATATATATATATATATTGTACTTATGATGGGGTAGTAATGGTGAGCTACGGTACATAAGGTTGTGACGGGGTGGTGGTGGTGCACTAGGGTACACTTGGTTGTGACGGGGTGGTGGTGGTGCATTAGGGTGCACTTGGTTGTGACGGGGTTGTGGTGATGCACTAGGGTACATATGGTTCAAAAATGAAAAACCATGAGTTTAATTCCCAGGTCGACTACATTATCTCTTTACCACACTCGCCTCACATGAAGAGAAGAAATAAATTCTGGTTTTGTAAATCGACGTTTGTGTGTCGTACTTTAAGGAAAATTTTGCAACTTAGCTGTTTTCTTTGTTATTTTGGTGCACGACTGATAAAGAATTTACAACACTCATCCTGGAAAAAAAAAGAAGAACGAGGCCAATAAATACCTGGCGTGTAAGAGCGATGCACACCTTACCGTTGTTTCCGTCACTCTGATCACTGCCTTGCTCACCCCATCTTCTATATATATACCTGTCCGCTGCACCTCAGGAAATCCCCTGGTCTTATAATGTACGTATTTTCTTTTTATATATTAGAAAGCACATAAATTCACTTTCAACATGCACGATTTAAAGCAAAACTACTGTGCAGGGAATAGCAATTAAGAACAAAACGCAGATTCACTTGAACTCATGATTAATATTAAAAATTTACCCATACCGAATATAATCATATTTCGCTACCTTGAGTAAATTTTTTACTGTAAGCTGTCATCCGCAATGAGGGGGTTTATATACTGATTGCAAGAAAATTATCATGTAGAGTGGCATATACCGGTATATTTTTCTTCATAGCGATTGTTTCTAATTTCATTACGAGGGATCATATTAATAGTTTACTCTAAATCTTCTCGTGTGAGGTTGTCATATTCTCTGGAGGAAGCAAGCACAAAAAAAGAAAGTCGTCATCATTCTGAAGAGATTATAGAGACCGCATTTCCAAAACAATCACATGTGTTGTAACCTAACTCGACATTTATATTTTGGCAGTAGAACTGAGCGATGCTTGAGGGACACAAATAATTTAGTGAGGCCTGTTTAACCGAGTTACCTCAGAAATGCCTGTTGAGAGAAATGCAGGGATAGATCAGTGTGGGATAAAAGAGAAACAACATGAATCAGAGAGAGAGAGAGAGAGATCCAAAGTACAGTACTGTAATATTACTCTTAGCACAGGTAGTCGGTGTTGGTGACCATCATCCACTCAGATGGTACAGTACTGTCTATTTCTTCTTTCACCTTTATCATTCTACCCCTGTGTCTTCTCTCCCTTCTTTGTATTTCTCCGTTTCATTCGTATCACTTTTTGTTAGTATGAGATACGAGCCCGTAGTTTTACCATCAGGTTTTCAGGTTGATTTCAAAGATTCCGTATTACTACTGGATGCTTTACTGTGAGCTTAGATGTTACACTCACGGAGTGTTGTTGATCTCTCTCATACAATCTTTCTTGGCGCAGGTATAGCCTAGTTTCCTTTCTGTGTGTTGCTCAATGTCACGACTACGCTGCTACACATAGAAATGTTTCTTCATCAGAATTTGCAAGAGGTCTGCTAGAGAGACATCCAATGACCTTGTTGAAAGGCAGAATCGTAAAGTGCTGAGTGCTTGAGGTACTTAGGTTCTCAAGGAACCTGTTGGGATTAGTGGATACCTCAAGTTGCTGCCTCAGTCAATAGTTCCATCAAAAAATCCATTGGCGAACCTCCATTCTTTGTCTTACATGGATTCGATAAAAACTTGCCCTATTCAATGCTAGTATCGAAAACTTGTGCACTCTATAATTTGGTTGATTATGTGAAAGTGAAAATGAAAGAGTCCAAGAAAATACACCAGTATGAAAAGGGTAATTTACCTTATCTAAAGAGGATGAGGAGCTGGAGAAATTTCCGCACGGGACACTGCGTAGAAGGCACCAGGAACGGCAACCAATTTAATCTGGTAACAGTGTTGGGGGTAAAGGAGGGGTGGGAGGTACAGGGTAGGTGAGGAACTGGGGGGTAGTGGGGGGGGTAGCTCTATGGTGGGAGGGGTGGGACGTGAGGGTTTGGGGGGTAGTGGGAGTAGGTGTGTGTTGGGAGGGATGGAGGTGGGGGTAGCGGAGTTTGGGGAGAGGCTTAGTAGCCATTTAATGTCGTAACATAATTTGCTTTGATGTAAAATGAATATGTTTTTATGATAGGGGAACACGAAGTAGCAACAGGCTGTGAAGTGATGGTTCATGACATGATGAAAAATGGCCAGTTCAATGTTCATGCAAGGCTGATACAAACACACAGACCACCAACACGCATACTTATATAATGACTTGCTCCCCATCGGTAACCATACCATCCCTATTGTAACACATAGATTAATATCAGATGTTTACCTCAGATACGTCTCAGAAAAGTTGCTCATACATTCTTAATTGTAACGTAGATATGCAGTGCATGGAAAAATATATATATATAATATTCAATTTCTTCGTTGTTTTAGTCAGCCATTAGTGTTTTTAACCCCCAAAGGCAATAAAGTATGTCAGATATTAAGACAAATGCATCTTTGTTAGCTGTCATTGTGAATTTGATATATTTTCTAAATCGTACGCACATGCTGGCTGCTTGTCACAAACTAATTTAAACATAAACTAGAAAAAAGACCTTTTCAGGTCAATCAATAGCGTCTGCGTGTGTGTGTGTTGTGTGTATAATACTGGGTCTCTCGCTGTCTCTCTCATTTAATCTCACAGAGACTCATAAATTGGCTTAGGATAATCATGCATTTGCATATTTGCATATGCAAATGCATATTCTAGCTATTTATGAGCGTAAGTGCATATTCCCACTTCTATTATTTACACGGCATATTCTTTGAAATTTCCTGGGTATTATAATAACTTCTTCAGCCTGTAATAATATTTAAAGTCATAATATCCATCAGATCATACTGAATTATACGAGTATACTGCTTTATTGTGGGTGGTTGGGAAGGCCGTGACTTGGTCAGTAGACAGCAGCTGAATGAGATGGATTCGTGTATCACCACTTGACTCACCAGAGTCTGAGGCGCATGCATGGCCAGTGACTAATATCTATATCTATATATCTATCTGTCTGTCTGTCTATCTATCCATCTATCTGTCTACTGTATCTATATAAAATCGTTGACTTAGTCCCTGG
>NC_137060.1:14400416-14427916 GCF_032717465.1 Coenobita brevimanus | reverse complement strand
GACATCGTGACAATGGAACTTCCTCAGTTTAAGCAAATCCTTGACCTGAGCTGAATTCATGGTTTTTACGAGGAGGTCTCCACTCGCAAGTTTTTTAACTTGTTCCACCTCACCTGCACACCCATCAATCACCTTCTTGATGATGAAGGGATTGAGACTGGACAGGGGAGTGGAACCAACCGCATGAATCTGTATAAACTCGGCGTTTTTTACATTGATGTCAGGCGGGTACGTGTCTGAGGCCGTTCAGTCTGGGGGCAGTCCGTCCGTGAAGTAGTCGGGGGTCGGTCAGGACTACCTCCCCCCCTGAAGGGGGGGGAGGCAGTTGTGGCGTCCGCCATAGTTACCACTTCCCCCGTGAGGGGGAAGTGGGAAGAAAGAGAAAAACAACCAAGGGATAAATTGCCCGGGGAAAAACCACCTAGTCTGAGATTACCCTCTCAAACCACTCTCGGGAGGACGCGCCTGTGTGTCACTCACACCCCAGAGCGATCAGTGGGGGGTACACTCCAGAGGTGAGTAAGCAAAGGCAATCTCAGGAAACAGATATAGACACCTACTATATCTCTAGTAAGGGTAGGGAGGAATATGAATGCTAGCTAACCTAACTTTATTGGGAAAAAGCGCAAAAAAACTATTGCCGGTGGGGCAGCCCTAGAATCTGGAGGAGAGATCAGCACACGTCCTTTCTCTCCACGACCATTCATCAAATTTTTTTTTTTTTTTTTTTTTTTTTTTTTGCCTATCGACCATTGAGGCCGGAGCCTCTGGTCATTAAGGCAGATATATATATGTATATATATTGACACATATACATATATATACAAACATATATATATACATACATACATACATACACACATCCATGCATATGAACATACACACTTTCATGCACACGTACAAATATATATAATAATTTTTATTTTATTATTTTTTTGTAGTTTTATTTTTATTATTTTTATTTATTTTTTATATTTTTAACCTTATATTACTTATAAACAAAATACCTAATTTAAAGACCCTAAAACTAACCACCTAACAGACAAATCGCTAACCTATACTAAATCCTAAGAGACAAATAACATACCTACACTAATATTCAAAAAGCCTCGACCAAGAGAACACCATCGACTGCAGATATGTAATGCCTTTCTACATTACATACCTGCACTCATCACCTGATGACTGTCAGTCGAGGCACAACCTAATATAGGGGACATCAATATATGAAAGGGAACCAGACGAGTCAGGAACATTTCCATATACGTCAGCTGTCGTCCCTAATTAGAATAACTTAAGCAAGATAATATAATGTATTTACATAATTTGTACAAAAATTGAAGAACCTCGCCCAGCAGACTACCATCGACTGCAAGTGCCCAATACCTTCCTATATTGCACACTTGCACTCATCAGCTGGTGACTGTCAGGCGAGGAACTTGGCTTAATGTAGGGGACATCTATATTAGAAATAGATCGGTGGGAGGAGGAACTATTTAAAATATGTCAACTGTCAACCCTAATTAATATTACAATATATACATATTTACTGTTCATAAAAACCATAACCACACAGTAAAAAAGTTACATCACTCTGATCAGTCCGGTCTCTCTCAAGAAAGCCATCAATTTATCAGTCATAACAATGTCCCCATCACCCAGGATAGTGGAAAGGGTGAAGGGGACGTCTGCTGCGCCGCAGTAATTTATAAGTGAAGCGCGTTCACGAATAAATCGCCGACAGCGCAGGATGATATGACTGATAGATAACACCGCATTACAGATGTCACAGTGCGGTGGGAAGCATCTTTCCATATATGGTTTTATGTGGGTTAAAATGGTGGCATTAAGCCGTAGCCGTGCCAACACTTTTTCTTCTAGGCGACTGGGACGGTTGGCAGTGTCCCAGTCGCCCAGGTACGGCTTACAAGTTGGAATATTTAGTCTGGTCCACTGACCTTGCCACAGAAGATTTATTGATTTCTTTCCAAGAGAGAGACTCGACCGTAGATCACGAGGAACGTCCCAAGTCTCCTCGAGCTCCACAGCCGACTTTGCAAGTAAGTCAGCCTGCTCATTGCCGTAGATACGACAATGACCAGGCACCCAGATCAGCGTGAATGTCTTGTTGCATGAATGCAACTTATTAACGATGTGGCCCTGGATCTCATGAGAGTCCGTAGTGCAAGATGCAATTGCCTGAAGGGCTGATTTTGAATCTGAAAATATGACAAACGAGTCATGCCTAGAACTGAGAGCATAGTCTATGGCTTTGTCAATAGCAAAAAGTTCTGAAGTAAACACAGATGTATGAGTCGGCAACCGATACCTGAGGGCACATTCAGTCGACCACACACTTGCACCGACACATTCACTCGACTTGGAGCCGTCGGTGTACAACTGATGGGACCCCAAGTGACGAACAATGATGTTACGAAACAAGTGGTGGACCTCCGCCTCCGGCGCCTTGGCCTTTGGTGCTGGGAGCCATGTGACATCGACTGTAAAGCCGGGTGGCTCCCAAGGCGCTATATTTTTAAGCACCAACTTGTCACAGTCACTGGGGTCCATATCAAGCTCCTGAGTCAGTAAGTGGAGGCGAGCGGCAAGTGGCCGACGCACCCCCCGCAGAAGGTGGTGGTATTGACGCAGGGGGGTACAGGCCACATTGCCGATATTACTTTTCCTTAATGTCCTTACGCCGTAGGACAAGGCCAGGTGGTCACGGCGAATACGGAGGGGAGGCACATTCGCCTCCACTTCCATACGAGTCACACGGGTACACCGGACGGCTCCAAGACACATTTGCAAACCTTTATTCTGTAACACATCCAATCCTTTCAGAGTGGCATCGGATGCCGAGCCATACACCTGTGCGCCATAGTCTAGCTTCGATCGAATAAGGGACTTATACACCATTAATAAAGATTTTCTGTCGGCACCCCAGGTAGTACCCGCTAGGTACTTGAGGACATTTAACGGTTTATCACAACGAGCAAGCAAAGTATTAACGTGAAGTTTAAAATTCATTCTACGATCAAAATGTATTCCTAAAAATTTTACAGAATTTTGAAAAGGTACCGCCTGATTATCCAAAGTTAAGCACAAATTAGGTACGTTACGATTAGTGAAAACTATAGCGGCACACTTATGGACGGAAAACTTAAATCCCCACTGCAAGGCCCATTGGTGGACGGAGTCAAGGGCTGCTTGAATCCGCCCAGCCGAAAATTGTGCATTACGAGAAGAGTGCCATATTGCACAATCGTCAGCATAGAGCGAGTATTTAAGATTCCTCAGGATGGGAGCTGATGACAGAATATCATTGATCGTAATACTAAATAAAGTAGGACTAAGCACACTTCCCTGTGGCACCCCATTTTCCTGGATAAATATATCCGATGTTACGTTACGGGGCAATTTGACAGAGAAAGTTCTGTCCCTTAAGAAATTTGAAATAAAAACAGGCAAATTTCCTCTTAAACCCTAAGCATAGAGCTTCATTAGTATACCGTGTCGCCAGGTCATGTCATAGGCTTTATGGATGTCCAAGAACACCCCTATCATGAATTCTTTATTGGCAAATGCCTCTGCAATACAATGCTCCAAATTCATTAAATGATCTAGTGAACTTCTGTATTTACGGAAGCCACATTGTTGATCATTTAACAAATTCTTCGACTCTAAAACAAAAAGAAGCCTATTGTTAACCATACGTTCCATGACCTTACATAGACAAGAAGTCAACACAATAGGACAAAATGAAGTGGGATTCATAAGACGACCAGCCTCTTTGGGTATCGGTATGACGTGCGCAAAGTGCCATGAGTTTGGGAACGTTCGAGACGCCCAAATCTCATTGTACAATGCTAACATCTTAATCAGGTTGTCCTGATTAAGATGCTGGATCATACCGTACGTGATGGTGTCTGGTCCAGGGCTGGTGTCTTTACAGGATTTAAGGGCAAGGAGCAGTTCATCTAGCGTAAACTCTTGGTTGTACGGGAGTTTACGTCTTCTGTGGCAAAGTCTAATATCTGTAGCTCAGCCGTGCGTTTATGATGTTGGAAACGCGGGTCATAATTGGCTGAGCTACTTACATGAGAAAAACTCCTGGCGAGGATGTTAGCAACGTCCACGGGCTCGTCATAGATGTTATTATTAACCTGAAGGGTGGTGACTGGGAAATATGGGCCTTTATTATTTAATATTCTTATGGTGGACCAGACTTTACGTAATGGTGTTGTACGAGTCACCGTGGACACAAAGGACCGCCAGGAGTCACGTTTGGCCCTTCTTATTATTCTCCTTGCCTCAGCCCGTGACTGTTTGTATGCAATAAAATTTTTCTCAGTGGGCTGACTATCAAAAATCCTGTATCTCCTATTGCGTTTTCTTAATGCTTGTCGGCAGTCCGGCGTCCACCAATGTGCTCTATGCTTCGCATGAACTGTAGAAGTCTTGGGAATAGCAGCCTCAGCTGCGTGTAATATGGATTGGGTTATATTTTCGACCTTAGCATCTATGGTCTCCCCAGATATATCTAAATTGGCGATCCTTGAGAAGGATCCGCAATCTGCTTTCTTATAGTTAAATTTTGGAGGTGGAGGGTCCGAAATGATGTCGCGTGTATAAGAAAGACAGATGGGTAAATGATCACTTCCCAAGGAGTCGTCGTAAGGGTCCCATGAGAGATCTTGATGTATACCAGGGGAGGCCAAAGATAAGTCAATGGCCGAAAAGTTACCAGTTCGATCATCTACACGAGTCGCTCTACCATCGTTCAGAAGACAGAGGTTGGACTGTAGTATTAGGTCGGCTACTTGCTCCCCACGACCATCAATCCTCAAGCTACCCCATTGATAGTGATGGGCGTTAAAATCGCCCAACACTAACTTATTCCCAGGGAGGTGTTCCACTAGTGAATTTAAAGCATCACTATCAATGGAGCCATGTGGAGGACAGTACAGAGAGCAAATAGACAGATACGTGTTATTAAATTTTACTCTGCACGTGACCGCTTCCAGAGTAGAATTTAGAATCACTTCCGTTTGTGGGTGTGATTTGTGTGTGTAAATGGCAACTCCGTGACCTTCATATCTTCTATACAAGTGATAGTGTTTGAACTGTGGAGGATCAGGATGATCCTCCAGGCGCGTCTCCTGTAAACAAACAACGTCTGGCCTGTGTAGTGAAAGCAAGATTGCTATATTGTGTAACTTATTCCCAATACCTCTACAATTCCACTGTAGTATAGTGAAAGTGACGGTTTAAGATTTTCGTTGGGGGCCAGTGTGCTTTGTCTTTTTTTGTCGCCCGCCAGCAGGCGAGCGACTACCGGGGAACCTATCCCGGTGCTTGTTCACGGAAACCTCCATATTGTCGTCAATTACGAGGTTCCCTGACTCCCCCGAGGTAGAGCTAACCTTCCTCTCCCTCGCTGGAGTGGGAACTGGAAGAACATGAGGACGAGACTGTTTTGTGAGGGTGGTCATGTTACTTTTACTAGACTTGTCAGGCTTCGTTTTAGGCCGTACTGATGGAGAGGCAGCAGCAGCCTGAGAGTAAGTTGATGCCTTAGGGATGTCAGTGAGAGAGTTGGAACGGACAGGAGGTCGAGATGGAGATGTACTGTGAGTGGCAGGAGGGAGAAAGACAGGGTCAGTCTGCGTCTCGACAGAGCACATCACAGGACGGGACATTACCGCATTCATCAAAGTCCCTAACTCGGGAAGTCCCAGCCCGGCTTATATTAACTCAGGAAAGCAAGAAGGGTAACACAGAGAAGCAAGAAACGCAACTCAATGAAGCTGGAGGGCAGAACAGAAACTCAAGGTTGAAACCGTGAGCAAATACAGGAAGGTGGTTCGAAACAGCTCTTAAACTATCGACACACAGCTGGGCCAGACTGTTTCCTACGATCTGATATTTATAAACTCTCTTCACAGAATGCTAAGCATGGTACTAAAGAATGAATATTAAAGATTCTGAATATTACATATGAATATAAGCAATGTATATCTGCCACACGTAACAACGTTTAATACCCGTATAATCACACACGGATGCATGTAAACATAAAGTTATGTAGGCCCATTAAGATACGAAGGATTGGCCCTAAGAAAGTGTTGACAGGAGTACGTTTAAATTTATAGTCTGGTATGAAGGCCAGGCTCATCCATCCGTAAGCAGGGTAAGTGCCTTTACGACAATAAAAGGATAACAAATTACTCCGTCAGTCTAAAGGATGTATATTCCTTATTCTACCAGCGTTCGGTTTTAAGTTAACAGTAGTTGACTTACAGTATATAAATATAAAATGGACTATTACAAGATATGAGATTCGATATTCAATACAAGTTGTAATGAAACTTAGAGTATTTTTGGTAAGCAACTTGTATGAGATGCAGCTGAAATTAGTTCTAAGTATTTGTAAATTATCGGTCAACAATTAAAAGCTTTCCGATGAGGGGACGGAATGAAGGAGGCGAAGGATAAGGTTACGTATTGGCGATACCTCTTTGCCTAGGTATTGAACTTAATTCCATCAAGTACTGAACCATCAATAGCAGCTTGATGCCGCTACCTTTTATTATTAATAGAAAAATCGTATTGGAATGATTACGCAGAGTTTGTTGAAACAATTAATGGCTACTTCACCTCTCCCTAACACACCTACCCCCACCACGACCCCTCCTCTCTCCCATCACTCACTTTCCTCACAATTCCCACCCCCTGCTTCACCCCCATCGCTGTTACCAGATAATTTCTGTCGTTGCTGCTGCCGTCTACACAGTGTCCCGCGCGGAAATTTCTCCAACTGTACAGTCGGCCTAAGAAGTGACGGCGGTGTATCAAAAAGGTTTCGGTCAATGATAATGGATAATACTCCTCTTATATCTTTGGAAGATGACACATATTATGTAAAACTGTAACAGAAAACAATAAATAAATGGCAAAGTACTTATAAATTTCAAAATTGTAGGAAACAGTTTGTTAGTTACGATAATGAGAAATCCTAAATGGAACTAATTTAAATTTCAGAACTATCGCTCAAGGACAGTCAGGAATAAGTTGCGGAGTTCAATTCTAGTGTGGTAGTAAGCAATTATTTTTGGTAGCATAAGACTGAAAAGGAAAGGCCAGCAAACAATGAAAATATGTCCTTTTTATTTATTAAATATTTACCGTTTGACTACCAGCGAATAGTTAAAAAGTCATTTATTTCTGATTTTGTTGTCTTTATGGACGACGACAGAAAGCGGGAATGCGGCGTAAAGTTAGTAGGCTATTTTAAATGTATCGATGAACATGCACGAATGAAGTCAACTTTTACTCACAGCCATGCAGCTGTTACATCACATTTGGCCATCTTCCCACTAAGAAAACTCTGTGGAAGATTTACTATAAGCCTGAGAACTGTAAGTGAATGAAATATGAAAAAAACTCGCAAATTTGTCGAGAATCGGAGCTTCATGGAGAAAACAAACTTGTGTCATAGTCTAGTATCCTCGGTGCCTGAACGACTGGCAAGAGTAATAAAATGCAATAAAAATATCAATGCGTTGAAAACTTCCATATCTGCATTTTCAGTTAGGCAGGACATAGCGTTTTATATATATAAAAAAAAAAAGATATTCGAGATTTAAAAGATCGAACAAGTATGTGCTTTTGCAGTGCACGGGTTTGGAAACCCATGTTTTAGTCCTCTTTACTGCCTAGTGTAAGTGGAAAAGGAATAATCTCTCATACCTAGTAATTTTGCATCAACAGGGAATAAAGTTGTTAATTACATTTATTATATGCTAGGGGGAGGCAAGGAATAAGAGGCAGAAAAGGTCTTGCCGCAGCTTCGGGTAGGGTATCCTTACTAAGAATAATTTTTGTGGCATCCTTATTGTTCCTATATCATCACCATAGCATTTGAAAAACAAGTAGCGTATTGCATTCACGTGAATTTTCCTAGGTTGGCCTTCGAAAGATAATTTTTTTGAAATTCTGGGACATAAACATGAGCACAGGGATATACTCGTACTGTGCACCACGCCAGAGTAGGCCTAATACATTACACAAATCGGGAAAACATATGTTACAGATTAGCTTCTAAATATATCATTCCCTCATGTTACTTATTGCTCATAATTCTTAGCGTGATATACAGTACTACGTATTTTGTTTTGTTTTCGATATGACGTGATGAAGTACAGAATATTTTACCTTGAATTCATTAAGTATTCTCGGAACGCATGGCAGTGCATTGTCTGAAGCAATCCGAAACTCTGCCGTCACTTCTTGGAGCGACTGTGCAACGCCAGCCTTAGTTTGCAACATCTGTCAATATTAACGTTGAGGACTTAGTATTGAAAATTAGGAAAATAATGCATCTTTTTATTCTTCTTCTGCCCTTGCTACCCCTTCATCACCTCCGACTCTGCCTTTAGTACAGACTAAAGCTCCGCTCAGCAACTCGCCCCATTGTTGTTGGTGTCAGTTCCTCCACTTGTCAGGACCATTTAGCCGATCTGAACATTAATCCGGATTCCTTTTAAAAATGCGATGTTGTAGAGAGAGTAGACAACCTCGCTGGCACTAGCTGTGCTTGATTCATCTCTGGATGATAGGTAGTAGTATTACATATATTGTTACATATCTGTTACTACGAGTATTATTACATATATTATTACATCTCTGTTACCATAGAGTATTATTACACATACTGTTACATTTCTGTTACTAGGTAGCATTATTACATAGCTTCTTACATCTCTATTACTAGATAGCATTATTACATATATTGTTACATCTCTTTTCCTAGGTAGTATTGTTACATATATGAATGAAATAGGTATGCAGTTGTACAGTCTTGAATGTCCAAGTGAAATGATAAATATTAATGTCATTGCGGAAATATCACTTTCCAATAATTCATGCTGCAAGGAGGGAATTTATCAATTGTCATGTAACCCCAGACCTTGCCACAGTGTCAGATCTTCATTTAACTTTACAATGGCCTCTCACCAACATTAATCCAAATTCTATTTCTCCTGCTCGTCTAGAATTGTACTATCCTGTGTTACTCCTGTTCGTTCTGCAGGCATCTTGATCTCTTCCAGCTAAGTTCCTTCCCTCCATCTCACAATGACACTCTTTGTACTGCATTTTTATTTTGTACTCTGAATTCTTTCTTCCC
Organism: Coenobita brevimanus; assembly: GCF_032717465.1. Taxonomy (NCBI): domain Eukaryota; kingdom Metazoa; phylum Arthropoda; class Malacostraca; order Decapoda; family Coenobitidae; genus Coenobita; species Coenobita brevimanus. Next base: position 14,418,726 of record NC_137060.1, on the reverse strand, counting down.
TCTCGCGACCATGTGTCCCGTCTGATCTCTTACATTAGTGTTCGTTCGCAGTTCAATCCCTTCGTCCTTGTCCTGTGTTTTCCTTTAATGTCTTTCCCATCACAGCTGTTCCCTGTAAGAATACTATAGTCCTGTTATCCAGCTTCCTTCATCACTTTTTGGGAGTCCTCATTTTATATGTATATTCTCTTACTGCACTCAATATAGTAGGATTTTTGTTTGTATTCATAGTGATTCTTTGTCCATTGCTGTGTAAAAGGTTTGGAAAATAACTCCATGAAAGTAGGTAACAGCATGAAACAAGGAAAACAATGAAACTTGTTAGATGTGAAAAGAGTGAAACTTGTTAAATGTAAGACGAGAAGAAATTGCAACTTGACACTGATGCTGGAGAAATTTGAGTGGGACTATGATACAATGAGCAAACCACGGCCCACTCCCTTTCTACTGTATAGTGTTGGTTTATGTGAAGACGTGTAGACACCCAGCTAGTTACGTGGACATTATTTTGTTATTATGAGACCTAATTCTCTCGCGATAACATAGTGATTCCTGTATAACCAGCTGTTTTGTAATTTTATTATTCATAATCATGTTCTGTACAATGACGATCGCTAATTTCTGGCCAGGAGTGCCCCCTTCGTACCCCAATTACCCAAGGAAGACAGGAGGGGGGACGAAACGAGCTCCACTCACCTCTACCCCAGCTCCCAACCCTCCCCCATACCCCTACCCAACCCAGCTCCCCACTCGTCGTTCTTAACTGGCAGATACATCTCAAGCTAACCTCATACTTTACGCTCGTAGCCACATTACTAATACACAAACATAACACACTTGGATATGTAAAAAGTATATAATATAACTATGAACACGCTGCAGCAAGAAGTTAATGCATTATAACGTTGGCAGTAGAACAAAAACGTTAACACCGGCCATTCCAGCAGGTCTCATGCGTCAAGTGCTTGCGTGCTTGCGTCTGTGTGTGTGTGTGTGTGTGTGTGTGTGTGTGTGTGTGTGTGTGTGTGTGTGTGTTTGCAAAGCAGTGCACCAAACACATGAGGCCTGAGGTGGTCGTTTTTTTTTTTTTTTTTTTTTTTTTACTCGTCATAATGCATTAATTTCTTGCTGCAGCGTGTTGATAGTTATATTATATATCTTTAACATATCACTGTGTTCTATGTTTGTATTAGTGGTGAGACCAAGAGTGTCAAGCATGAAATCAGCTTGAGATGTAACTGCCATTAAGAATGACAGGTGGGGGGAGGGTTGGGAGTTTGGGTAGAGGTGGGTGGAGCTCCTCTCGCCCCCCCTCTCCTCGTCCCTGGGTATACAGGAGCAGGAAGGGGGCAACCCTGGGCAGAAATTAGTGATCGTTAGTGTACTTTAAGTTAGGTAGATATTCTCCTTGTTAACTAATATACTCTTAGTATTAGTATACTGTATATTGTCATATAATTTTCTTTTCATTCACTTGTAATATCAATGTTCTTTTACTATGTAAACTGTCTTCTATTGATCACTATATCAGTAATAAATGTCGGGTGACATCTGCTTCACCCAGGGTAGAAGAGAAATTTAAGTGAACGGATGTTTGTTACTGCATCTGGGTTGGACAAAGGTGAACTTCCTGGGACAGACTGAGGCCAGCAAACCTCTTACAAATTCTGCTGGAGAGACAGCTCTATGTGTAGGCAGTGTACTCGTAACACTGGGCAACACACACAAAAGAAGCTCTATACCTGAGCGCAGAAAAATTGTATAAGAGTTAGAGATCAACTACACTCCGTGGGTGTAACATATAAGCTCTCAATAAAGTATCCAGTAGTAATAAGTAGTCTTTCAGATCAACCTGAAATCCAGATGACAAATCTTCGGGCTCACATCTCACATTACTCCTCTTTCCACTCCAGGCTGCTCTACACTGAGTGACAAGTCTGATGGTTTCCGATAACTCAGGAAGCCATTTACAATGCTGGGTGGTAATCATATAGCCAGAAAACGGGGTATTGTGGAGCCTGCTATGGTGCCTTTGCTAACTGGATGGAGCGACGCAAATGCAGTGTCCATCAAGGAACAAATCTTCCACACATTTCTCCACACCTCGCGACAGCGGGGCGATATAAAACGCAAAAGAATATCGGTCCCCTGCATACGACAGTCCTGGAGGGGCGGTTGCTTGCCTGCGGTTGATGGGTCTGTTCACTCAGACAGACTGGGGTTGATCAACCGCTCCTAGCACATACTGGCTGTATTAAGTGGTTTATGGAGTGCTAACCTTAATTTTCTCAACAAGATAGTAAACAAAGCTGCTTGAAAAACGTGTTCTTTTTCCTGTTCTTTTTAGGAGATATTATGATACAATAAATACAGCAAGATTAAAATTATCTTGGTTTGATTCTTTTCTTCTGCTTCCACCACTCATCTCACCTCATGTTCAATAACACTGTCTCTATAAAATTTCACCCCTGGTGCGAATTCAATCGACTGACATTACTGTAACAATAAAAGGAAATTACACAAGCCGTTATTTACTGAAAATCATTGTGCAGATCGACCCTTGTATTCAACACGCATGTAAAAATCAGGTGAGAAGAGGAAAGAAAACAGAGCGTGATAATAAAAGAATGTTAACCCAGAAGTGAACAAATGTGAAGTCACTCAAGGCCGCATTCTCACGGATTTATTTAGTTTATCATTTCATAGTTTCCAGTTAACCTTGCCTTTGTATAAGTTACATGTTTCTAGTACTCTGTCTATCTGCATTCAGACGTCATAATCCCGGAAGGGGTGGCCATTTGACTTTTAGCTAATTCTTTTACGGGAAGGGGTACCAACTCTCCTCCAACTCACTAATTAACACGTAAGGAACACGTATGGGTTTGTTATATGGTTACCACCCAGTATTGTAAATAGTTTCTTGGCTTACAGGAGACCATTAGGCTTGTCACTCATTGTAAGGCCATCTGAAAACAAAAGAAGAGTGGTATAAAGTAACAGGAAAGATCAGAGATATAGGAAGAGAGTAGCGCAGACACAGAAAAGGAATTTTAAACTTGTAAGAAGAAACAGGCAGAACATATCAAGTGGTTGATAGTAGCCACCACCTACCATCATGTCTGGTAAATACTTGGTCATATAAATAATTTAGACTAATATTAATGTGTCCTGTGCTGAAATCACATACTAAATAATATTAAATTACTATATATATATATTAATATAAAGGATATAGTAACACCTTGAATCCAGTGACGTACTCTACGATTTATTCTTCCTTTCTTCAGACGATTTCATTTACAGTGGTGTATAATCCTTGAACTTATATGGGCTCTCCTATTGTACATTATATCGTCTAGTGGCAGCAAGAACTATATACTATATATATATATATATATATATATATATATATATATATATATATATATATATATATATATATATATATATATATTTATTAGGGTGGTCTTTATTACTAAAGTGGGAAAATTAACTCTGGAATATTTTGTTTGCTTGAATTGTATGTTTTGAGTTTAGGTGTAAACTTTTGAGACACCAAATTTTAGCCGAATTAGATGATATTTACTGTAGCCGCATCTCACTCAAAGTTTGAGCTTAATAAGTAATTATTGTGAAAATAATCTTTTTTGTTATTTGAAAAAAACTGTTTGCTTTAGGACTACTTACCGGAGGCTACATTCGGGTAATATATGTTTTTTTTTTTTTTTTTTTTTTTTTAAGGGATTTGCCCTTTGAGTTATTACTAAGCACTTATTTACTATTACTGAGGTGAAATTGTCAAGGCCAGTGATGAAAAGCAGGAGCAAAATCAAGATTTGGCTTGTTGGCCAACTAAGTGAAAGCTTGAAAGTAAAGCCGCGTTTTTGTTGTCCAAGCTGCCGGATTGGATGCGAAGCCATCTTCGGTGAAACCAAGCTGCGCCGTTTTTGTCTGCCAAAGAGATGTCATCGAAACCAAGACCGTCTTCGTATCTCACCCAAGCGTTGTCGGGAGCAGTCTTGGTACAGCTTAGGGAGAATGAAAATGGCCAGCAAGGAGAAGTAAGTGATAAGTATAATGAAAATAGCATGATATACATAAAATTAGGGTGCAGGTGCTCATATCATCGACATATAGAACCAGTTCGGCACAAATAGGGGTTACGTGTATATTGCATATTCCCCTCTGTTTACATTGCAATTGGCAACTGTAATAACGTCGGTTCTATGAATCCTGGACTGTTTTTGCGGACAGAAATCAAGCGACCTGAGACGCTCTTCGAATCCCAAGTTCTAGCTTGGATGACAAAAACGCATCTTAAGTTACCTCCTTGTGGAGAATTGTTAGGGCTCTTCCTGATGCGAACAGAGACACGAACACCAAAGGATTCAGCATGTGTTCTGTCTGAGGAACTTGGGGGATCCTTTGAAAGAGCTCGCATTCCTGCATCTGAGCCTTGGAATCGTATCACCAAAACCGGATCAATAAAGAAGGGAGAAAGCTGGAGATAAGTGAGAGCCGGAATACAGACAGAGAGGAGAAGAAGAGAAAGAATTTCCATGAACAGATGGAAGATCTCTTTGACACTGCACACACGAATGCCTTGGAGCTCATCAAAAATCGTGAGGATAAGAAGTTTCTTGTGGCTCAAAGGGAAAAAGGGAGGTGAGACTCTATGCTGGGTATTGATGTCAAACTCCACCAGAAAGAACGAATACACGGAGAGAGACAATAGACTGAACAGGAGAGGAGAGAGCGCGAGGAATGTCATCGAGCAGTAAGAAAGGAAACGATGGAGCTGAAGGAAAGCCCAGCTAGTGATGAAGACGAAACAGGTGACGATTATACAGATATGGCAGGTTCTTCCTTTTCGGTTGCAGCTCCTCTGAAACGCCAATGAGCGTGGAAAACAGTTGTCACTTCTCCAGTTGTTGCTGCTTTAGATTGGACCAAGACTTCAGACCGTGCTGCAGTCCATCTGCTTTCTGCAGCCATTTCTGCCTGTGGACAATATCCAAAAATGTATTCTATCAAGGGGCAAAGTATCCTCCGAAATCCAATTATGAGTCGGAGGAAATGCGTAGAATGGCTGAAGAAATCATTCCATCCAACTGTGCCATTCGCAGTGCACTGGTATGGAAAGCTAACTCCCGATGTAACAGAAGCAAATGTCACTGTACACCTTCCAATTTTCGTCTAAAATGATGGAATTTCAAAGCTCTTGAATGTACCCAGTTTGGAATTAGGGACAGGAAAGGCCACGGCCAATGTCATCACTGAAACCTTGAATGACTGCAATATATCTGAATGTGTGGTAGGGAATGGCATTCGACACCACTGCCAGCAATACCGGGTTGTGGGCAGGGGCATGCACCCTTATTCAACAACAGTTGCACAAAGATCTCCTCCACCTGGCTTGTCGGCATTACATTTTTGAGATCCTTGTTCAAAAGGCATTGACCATTTGCCTTGGACCGTCCTCCGGTCCCGACATCCACATTTTCAAGCACTTCAAAGCTAAGTGGAATACAATTGACGCAACACGCTTTCAGGCTTTGAATAACAGCGACATACCGGTGATTGGTAGTGAGAAATGTGATGAGCTCATGGCGCTTTGTATGAAACAGTTGCAAGAAAACCGACCTCGAGATGATTATCGAGAACTGCTAGAACTGTCCATTGTTGTCTTCGGTGGTGTACCTCCCCGTGGAACACAGTTTCAGAGCCCTGGTGCTTGCCATCATGCCAGATGGTTGGGTAAGTTATATACAACATCAAAGTCCATCTTTTCCATCATCAGACAAACATCACATCGAAGCAAGGCCGAGGACTGAAACGGTTTGTTGTGTTCATCATGAAGCCATACCACAAATCATAGTTCATGGAGCACAAAAGCAGCTATAGTTCCGGCAAACCACCTGAGGCTACTCCAGGAATTGTCATTTTATCCTGATAAAGACAAGTCTGCTTGAAAGCATTTGGTCATCACTTATGGTATTTGTCAGAGCAGTTAGTTGGACTGTCCTTTTTTTATCCAACTGTTGACCCTAAAGAGAAGCGAACAATGGTGATGGCTCTTAACGACGAAGGGAGCAGAGATCATATAAAGAGAGCAACAGTTGAGTTTGAGGTGACAGCACCGAATCAGAAAACAATTTCAAGTTTTGTGACCAGTAACACCAAGAAGACCTTCACACTCCTTGGCCTTCCTCATTGATTCCTAGAATTCGATCCATCCTCATGGGACAGTCGTGAGGATTACAAGGAACCTGAGCACATTATCCAAGGGCTACAGGTAACAAATAACTTTGCTGAGAGGTAGCACTTATTGAAGAGTTTATTTCAGTGCTGTCCAAGAACGAAGATCAACCGCAGTTTCTACTCCAGGTCGTTAAGGAACACAGGCGAGTGTATCCAGATGCGAAGAAGGCTACAGCTGGCAGCAATTACAAGCCAAGAGACTAGGCAACAATGAGTGGGAGCTGAGTTCCAATGATACCGCCCCCAGTGAGAGGCTAATACTCTACAAAGAGGTGGACGTATGTAACCCAATGGCATATTAACACTACGCCATAATCGTATAACTCTGAAAATGATGTGGCACCAAATAAAATTATCTAGTAATCATTGAGATTTGCATACACCATTTTTTTATCCGATGACACATTGTAATGCAACTAAGTATAATGGGAACCTGGGTGTTGACATTATTTTAAAGACTTGGCAGATGAAAGAATGGAAGTGTGCTCCCATATTGTCCTGATAATCTAATAGTTTTGGTATCCTTTTTCCCTACCCTGAATTTTATCTCCTACTGTAGGGTTCAGTACCAATCTCTCATCATCATGGATGCTGAGACATCAGTGATAGTAAATCCATTTCACTCCATCCTTCCACCACTTCCGTGGTCTTCCACGTCCTCTCCCTTCCTCTACTTTTTATCAAAAGACTCGACCAAAAAAGTACTAGTGCACATATCACGCTAAACATTATGATGCTACCGACGATGTATTTTACAAATTCTCAGTATTTCTTGATCTGCGTTCATAATGACGCACAGTAGTACTTGTTACTGCCATTTCCTATAGTTTCCTTCGTAATTTTTGTTTCTTATAGTTTATTATATAAACACTGTCAACTAAACGGCTTAATTTTCCCTAGACATCCCAAGCTGTATTGCTCATATAGGACTGAGACAGGGTTTCTCCTGTACTGTAGCGGTGGTCGTGTGCACGGTTCATCTTGTATGTCTTTCATCACTCATTCTCTCCATAGTGCCATACCACTTTGCCACACCACAGTCCAGCCCTCTCCGTCATATTACGCCTACTTCACGTTTTTCTTTTTTTCCGTGTCATTTGTTTTTGTCTGACCATCCCGCCTCTGATATAGACTTGAAGCACTTCACATCCCCTTAGTAAGTCGATGTACTGCTGGGATTAAGTATTTTCGGAAACATGTTCGGAACAACACTAATATTCCATTCAAGTTAACGCCTTATAATTTTTTACAACAGAGTAAGTTCTTGGAACCTCAGTTTGTAAATTCTTTCACAACTAACTTTAATGTAGTCGGAACAACTCTACTGTTCTTTTTTATTCAAGGGATAGTGACTCGGTGGGTCCTGAGAGTGTTTAACCAGTCACGTCCCGAGCTATTTAGCACCTCCGAGACCCCCCAATCCCGAGGTATTTTCGAATGTTTTTTTTTTGGCTAAAACCTCCGCTTTTGGTGAGAAACATCGAAAATTCATAGAAAAATCGCTCACCTGAGGTTTAAAATACTCGATCCAGGTAGCAGTACCTCCTTACCTTACTTGGTTTTCTAACAGGCTGGCACCAAAGAAAACGAGTTCTATGGGAGGGTAACTATTTCATACCACTCATAAATGGTATTTATTTATTTACTTGGTACGAATTTATATGTAGTACGAGAGTATATTGGTTTTCAAACAGTAATATAGGCATTATAAGCATTGTTTCACTCACTAACTCATCACCATACATGACCTTTTTTTGCCACATTACCTGATCATCATTTCTGACTGTTTCTTCCTCTAATGCTATGTAAACTTTGTTCTCCACATTGTCATCGATTGGGGAATCACTCTGGCCCTGAATGTCTTTATTGGCCAGGTCACTGGTAACAAGTGAATTGCCAAGACAATGGCATGCAGAAGGGGGGAAGTTATGCGGTGTAAGGCATTGTCCCTGCTTGGCATCTTATAGAGGAATAGCGGAAGGTGTCCCGTGCATATGTACAAAAAATCACATGTGAAAATTGAAAATTGTGCAAATTATGAACCTTGCAATTGTGCAATGTACCAGTACGTCATCGGGACTGGCAAATGCAAAATGTTGCAACGTATCCATATGTCGATGGGACGTCTTGGGTTAAATAGAAGACAACACGGGAAGATGAGAAAGTTACCAAATGATGCTCAGAAACTGAAGGATTCCAAACAGTCAGGAAATGAAAAAATCAAGGGGCGCACACACGCACACACACACACACACACACACACACACACACACACACACACACATGCAGAGAGAGAGAGAGAGAGAGAGAGAGAGACTGTATACTGTATAGATAAACAGATTATTTTCTAGTTTGTTTTTATCCAATTCAGGTCGCTAAAGTTGTTCACGGTACTGATATATACTTTTTTAGGCAGACGATTTTTCTTTCAGTTTGATGGATAGTTCTCTTAAGCCAAAGGGATGAAAACAGTCTTCCTGAACTCCTACCAAACTTTTCTTACAAGCAGAGTAAAATCGACTGTAGTGAGCAAGAATAATTTAGAAAATAAAAGGCCATCGTTGTGAAGAATCTACAGTAGTATAGCTTTAGAGCATCCACATTCGGTCATATGATCCGCGGTCTTGGAGGTTTCGTAACACACCTTCCTCGGAGATTTATTTTGCCCATTAATCCATAACCCCTTCCATCCGCTGTTATACTGTACATTTTTCTGTTCCTTTTCTTTTCTTCTACCAGACGGATTAACTCTGCTTAGAGGAGTCTCTTAGTTATGAAGAGGTTGATTGTGGCTGTAGCAAAACTGTTCAACTAAAAAAAAAAAAAAAAAAAAAAAAGGCCATTGAACTATTCTAGGAGTAGAGCCGAATTATAAAACTCAGATTAAAGAAAGGGCCATATTATTTTACCTGTATTTTTCTCTCTATCAAAACACTTATATATACATAGGAAGATAAGAGAAATTCATATGGTATTTGAGTTTATGTATTCAGCTGAATATATATATTAAAAGAAAAAACGATTGAGCAAATATGAATTGGAACAGATGGGGGATGTGGAAGGTGTGTGCAGGATATTTGCAGAAGAAATATGTGCAGCATGTGATGTGGTGTGTGGGAGGAAGAGAAGACGGAGGAGGGGTGCAAGGAACAGCGTGGTGGACTGAAGAGATGAGACAGGCTGTGGCACAAAAGAAGAAAGCATACAATGAATGGATGAGAAATAGGGGCGTGGAAGAAGTTGAGAGGCGGAAGAGAGAGTTATATGTAAAAAGAAAGAGAGAGGTGAAAAGATTAGTAAGAGAGAGTAAGAAGAGAGTGGATGAGGAATTTGGAAGGAATTTGAGTGTAAAGTGGAGGGACTGTAAGAAAATGTTCTGGAAAGAGGTGAAGAGAGTAAGACAGGGTGGAAGTGAGGTTAGCAGGGGAGTGAAAGATAAAAACGGTAGATTACTAGTGGAAAAGGGAGAAAAAGTGAGCAGATGGAGAGAACACTTTAAGGAATTGTTGAACATACAGGATGGAAGTAATGCGAGTATAAGTGGCTAAGGAATGGCTGGGAGAAGGAGGGAGGTGAGAAGACAGGAAGAAATCAGTAGGACAGAAGTTGTGGAAGCAATGAAGAAAGTTAAATTGGGGAAAGCCCCAGGAATTGATGGAGTGTGTGGTGAAATGCTGAAGTATGGGGGAGAGATAGTAGTAGAATGGATGTGGAAGATGTGCAGATTGGCCTGGGAGGAAGGTAGAGTCCCAGAGGATTGGAAGTCAGGTATAATTATTCCCTTGTACCAAGGAAAAGGGAAAAAGAAGTGTGTGGTAATCATAGGGGCATTTGTCTTCTTAGTATAATAGGAAAAGTGTATGGTAGGATACTTATTGACAGAGTTAGAGAAAGAACAGAGGAATTAGTTGAAGAAGAACAGGGAGGCTTTAGGAAGGGAAGAGGTTGTGTAGATCAGATATTCATTCTTAGATCTTCAGTAGAAAAGTTTGTAGAGAAGGGAAAGAAGTTGTATGCGGCTTTCATGGATTTGGAGAAAGCGTATGACAGGGTGGATAGACAAGGATTGTGGAAAGTATTAAGAATATATGGAGTAGATGGGAAGTTGTTGAATGCTGTGAAGAGTATGTATGATGGTGCTAAGGCTGCAGTGCGTGTGGATGGTGAACTAAGTGAATTTTTCTCTTTGAAGGTTGTGTTGAAACAGGGATGTGTCATGTCTCCATGGTTGTTCAATCTGTATATGGATGGGGTAATAAAAGAGGTACAAGGTAGGGTAGCGGATGTTGGAGTGGCCCTGGTGAGAGAGGATAGTGTTTGGAAACTCCCTGTACTGTTGTTTGCAGATGATACTGTGTTGTTGAGTGAAGACGAAGGGGAGCTGCAAGGCTTAGTTGATGAGTTTAGGAGAGTGTGTAAGAAACGGAATCTAAAGGTGAATGTAGGGAAGAGTAAAGTGATGGTCTTTGAGAGAGGTGAAGTCAGTGAATGTACAGCGAGGTTGGATGGTGTGAAATTGGAAAATGTGAGTACGTTTAAGTACTTGGGTAGTGTGATAAGTAAGGATGGAGGTTTGGAAGGTGAAGTGCTTGAAAGGATACAGCAGGGAAGAAAGGTTGCTGGTTCTTTGAAAGCAGTGATAAGAAACAGGGAAGTGAGCATGGAAGTGAAAAAGTTACTACATGACAGTATTGTGATACCAACTCTAACGTATGGAAGTGAAGCTTGGACGTTGTTGGAAAGACACAAGTCAAGAGTGAGAGCAGTGGAAATGAGTTATTTAAGAGGAGCCTGTGGAGTCACATGGAGAGACAGGCTGACGAATGAGGGTATAAAGGAGCGTTGTGGTGTGGATGTGATAGGAAGCGTTATGAGGAACACTTTGAGGTGGTTTGGCCATGTGGAGAGGATGGAGGGTGAAAGACTGACGAAGAGAGTGTACTGTATGTGAGTGAGGTGGAGGGGGGAAGAGGGAGGGGGAGGCCGAGGATGAGATGGAGGGATGGGGTGGAGAGGTATATGAGAGAAGGGGGTGTGAGTTGGGAGCAGGGCAGTGAAATGGCGGGGGACAGGACGACGTGGAGGCGTTTTGTTTGTGGCCACCCCAAACTGGATTGAGGCGTCTGGCAATAGATAGATAGATAGAAAAGAAGAAACGCGAACCTTTCTGTTTTATGTTTGTTTATTTCCATTCTTCTAAGTCAGTCAAAGGAAAAAAATAAAAAAAAACTCAAGGGCCGGATTTGGTCCACGGGCCGCCTGTTGAATAACCTAAGCTGAACAGTCACTTGAATTTTGCATCAGGTAATAAACACACACACACACACACACACACACACACACACACACACACACACACACACACACACACACACACACACACACACATCACCGAATGGAAGGGGTTAATTTCCTCTGGTATAGTATGATGCAATTTGTGTCGATATCTAGATGACGAATAATATGCAAAAGAGTGCTAAAACGTATTACACAAAATAATTATTTAAGGAAAAGGTGGTCCGACGTTTCCTATACCAGCTAGAAGACGGTCTGTATTCTGCATAAACAACCTACTGGAGAATATTTATATGTCATTTTACAAAAACAGACTGACACGGAAATGTTAGTATGCATGTACGGAGAGAAACAGGTAAGCAGAGGTGCTGGGGAGTCTCCTATCCCTGAGATAATATGGAAACACATTACACCCAAACATTCCGTCCAATGACATGTGTTACTGATTCATTCTTGCCTCCTCCAGCCGACTGTATTCAGCTTTATGGAGCCATCTTGTTGCGGAATGAAGTCTATATTGAACCTATGAAGCTCAGAAAGTCTGTTGAAAGGTGAACTGAATTTTCTAGAAATTGGGAGGAACAAAATGAAGTATATGTCGTTGGACTAAAAGGATTAAATTTCTCTTCTCAGATATTCGTTTTCAATGAGTTCCTGATTGTTTTGTTCGCTTGAACACCCATATTTATTAAGTCCACAGCGGTAAGAGGAAAATGGTAGCACCTAAGGAAACATATTAGGCAGGATAGCCGAAATATGCCTTTGCTTTTACGTAGACATATACTGTATGACGATTCTGCTAGATAAAATTTTTTTTTACATTATTCTTTGTGGCCTTAAAAATTTAGGGGATAAGATTTCACACTTAAGTTTTAATGATGACAGTCTGTTACCAGTACCAAAAGTTGATATAGTATTGGATAACTGGCTAGGCAAATATAATTTCGAGATCAGAATGTTACTTCTTTCTCTAGAATTGTTCTTTTATGTATTAATATCGTATCATCAAAGACATTCGAAAGTTTCCACCAGCAACTCCTGCTCTTGCATTATTGACTAGTACTTTTAATATATATATAATATATATATATATATATATATATATATATATATATATATATATATATTTATTATAAATAAATAAATAAATATATGTGGAAAGAAAGAGAGAGAGGTGAAAAGATTAGTAAGAGAGAGTAAGAAGAGAGTGGATGAGGAATTTGGAAGGAATTTGAGTGTAAAGTGGAGGGACTGTAAGAAAATGTTCTGGAGAAAAGTGAAAAGAGTAAGACAGGGTGGAAGTGAAGTTAGCAGGGGAGTGAAAGATAAAAATGGTAGATTACTAGTGGAGAAGGGAGAAAAAGTGAGCAGATGGAGAGAACGCTTTAAGGAATTGTTGAACGTAGAGGATGGAAGTAATGCGAGTATAAGTGGCTGGGGAATGGCTGGGAGAAGGAGGGAGGTGAGAAGATAGGAAGAAATCAGTAGGATAGAAGTTGTGGAAGCAATGAAGAAAGTTAAATCGGGGAAAGCCCCAGGAATTGATGGAGTGTGTGGTGAAATGCTGAAGCATGGGGGAGAGATAGTAGTAGAATGGATGTGGAAGATGTGCAGATTGGCCTGGGAGGAAGGTAGAGTCCCGGAGGATTGGAAGTCAGGTATAATTATTCCCTTGTACAAAGGAAAAGGGGAAAAAGAAGTGTGTGGTAATCATAGGGGCATTTGTCTTCTTAGTATAATAGGAAAAGTGTATGGTAGGATACTTATAGACAGAGTTAGAGAAAGAACAGAGAAATCAGTTGGAGAAGAACAGGGAGGCTTTAGGAAGGGAAGAGGTTGTGTAGATCAGATATTCATTCTTAGATCTTTAGTGGAAAAGTTTCTAGAGAAGGGAAAGAAGTTGTATGCGGCTTTCATGGATTTGAAGAAAGCGTATGACAGGGTAGATAGACAAGGATTGTGGAAAGTGTTAAGAATATATGGAGTAGATGGGAAGTTGTTGAATGCTGTGAAGAGTATGTACGATGGTGCGAAGGCTGCAGTGCGTGTGGATGGTGAACTAAGTGAATTTTTCTCTTTGAAAGTTGGTTTGAAACAGGGATGTGTCATGTCTCCATGGTTGTTCAATCTGTACATGGATGGGGTAATAAAAGAGGTACAAGGTAGGGTAGTGGATGTTGGAGTGGCCCTGGTGAGAGAGGATAGTGTTTGGAAACTCCCTGTACTGTTGTTTGCAGATGATACTGTGTTGTTGAGTGAAGACGAAGGGGAGCTGCAAGGCTTGGTGGATGAGTTTGAGAGAGTGTGTAAGAAACGGAACCTAAAGGTGAATGTAGGGAAGAGTAAAGTGATGGTCTTTGAGAGAGGTGAAGTTAGTGAATGTACAGCGAGGTTGGATGGTGAGGAATTGGAAAATGTGAGTACGTTTAAGTATTTGGGTAGTGTGATGAGTAAGGATGGAGGTTTGGAGGGTGAAGTGCTTGAAAGGGTACAGCAGCGAAGAAAGGTTGCTGGTTCTTTGAAAGCAGTGATAAGAAACAGGGAAGTGAGCATGGAAGTGAAAAAGTTACTACATGACAGTATTGTGATACCAACCCTAACGTACGGAAGTGAAGCTTGGACATTGTTGGAAGGACACAAGTCAAGAGTGAGAGCAGTGGAAATGAGTTATTTAAGAGGAGCCTGTGGAGTCACGTGGAGAGACAGGCTGACGAATGAGGATATAAAGGAGCTTTGTGGTGTGGATGTGGATGTGATAGGAAGCGTTATGAGGAACACACTGAGGTGGTTTGGCCATGTGGAGAGGATGGAGGGTGAAAGACTGACGAAGAGAGTGTATGTGAGTGAGGTGGAGGGGGCAGAGGGAGGGGGAGGCCAAGGATGAGATGGAGGGATGGGGTGGAGAGGTATATGAGAGAGGGGTGTGTGAGTTGGGAGCAGGGCAGTGAAATGGCGGGGGACAGGGCGACTTGGAGGCGATTTGTTTGTGGCCACCCCAAACGGGATTGAGGCGTCTGGCAATATATATATATATATATATATATATATATATATATATATATATATATATATATATATATATAAACAAACATGGCGTAATCGTGGTGACGGGGATGAAGAGATATTTTTAGTCGGAAAGTCCAGCTGGGAAGAACCACGAGAAACCTGGACCTCCCCACATCCACCTCAACAGTAAACAACGAGTCTAACTTCACCTTCACTACACTTCAAGGTCACCTTTAAAGATATTCAAAACAACAGTCATTTAACTCCATTGTCAGTTTCAGTACACATCACTATCACAACACAGCAATAACCATGATGTATCATAATCACCTTCACAGTATCTCCACATCACCTTGACAGCTAAATAAGATCAGTTACCACACCTCACTTTTATTTTCACTTCGCTGTCACTTACACAAGCAGTACAAAGCATCATACCTTATGTCACATTCAAAATACCTGAAGCTCACTTTCACAGTTCAAATTAACATTTTCCACACATTACATTCACCACCTCTCACTCTTTCACCACAGCCCAGCCTTAAATAAGCACCATGCGTCATACTGCTTCCAGAACACATCAGTAGCACCTTCACCTTTAAAGAGCACACTTGCTGTACCTCACTTTCGACGTCTCATATTATTTTTACAACATATCAATTTCACTTCCATCACACCTTAGTCCATCACCATCACCAAGCATCATCTCTCACACAATCTTCACAACATCTCAAGATCGCTTTCACAGAAAAAAATCACATTCTCTCCACTTCAGCCTCACCTTCAAAACACTCACTGAACCGTCTTACTGTTGGTCTTGGAGATTCCGGAAAACCCCATTCAGTGTAGTTTTCTCTCAGATCCCCCTCCCACTTACTTTCATCTCAGTTTCTCGCATTAAGGTGCAGGAGCACTTTTTGGAGTCGCATGACTAATCAGTCACAACCAAGGATTCTTGGACCTGCTTGACTCCCTTCTACTGCAGCGATCCTCCTGCACCCTTAGGCAATTCAGTTGCAAGGTACTTCACTCCCATGGATGTTAGCGATTGCCTATAAAACGGCCTTCAAGGTCTCACGTCTGTCAAGTAAAGTTTATATTCATTACATTCCTCAGTTGTGCTTATGAATTGTCTGTGTTGTTATTTACTGTCTTCATGTAACTTTTAATTTCAGTTACTTGTCCACTCGACGCACTTTGGTGCTTCCATTTTTCAGTTAGTTTTTTTAGTAGATCGTTTTTTCCCTCCGTCATCAATCTATTCAGCCCCCAAACGTTGAAGGTGTTTATACTTTGTGCTACCAGACGACTTCATTCAAATTAGAATGAACCTCTATTAATGATGGGGTTTATTAAGGCTGTAATTAACTCTCTAGTGTGAATTTTGTCCAGCGCTGAAGCAGTCTGTGCAATTAGCATGTATGCTATAAAAACTATGTCATTGGAGTGAAGAGATAAAGTAATGTCTATATTATGTCATTTTCCATTACCGATGCTAATACTGTTGACATCTTTATCACCTCTTGAGGATACTCCAAGTGCATACTTTGGTGCCATCAGTTCCTGGTTGTATGTACACCACATTAACTGTTCTTATCTTCTTCTTTTTTCTGTTTTCTGCACTTCACAACACTCATCTCACAAAGTATTGCTAGCAGTCCTGCACAGTTCCAAATAATGTTCACATCTAGAATTATACTGCAAATCTATGCTGTTATCGCTAGTGATGTGGCGTGAGATGGGAAGACTAAATTATGAGTAGCTCAGTTTCATACAGCCTTCCTGATTTCTCCTTTATCTGCGTCATTACACAAGTTATGATTTTAACTTGAGTAGTCGAGCCTGTACGTTCATCACGCATTCTATTGATATAAGTAGTTATTTCATTTTCCCATTCCCAGTCTTCTTCAATATTTTTTTTTTTTAATATGATTCTACTATATTTATATTCTGGGAGTTTATAATGTCTGGTTGCGCCAAGAAGAGTGTCTCCGTTTATACTCTTATATGCCATTTTTTGAAAATCAGTGATTAAAATTTATGGTCATCCTCATTTTATATTCAGTACCTTGAGTTTTTCTTTGGTCCTTGTACATTTTGGGAAACATCCCTTTGTGTTTCTTCATTTTTTACAAATCTGAAAATTCACAGTCCTGCCACTTCCTTTCATTTTCAAAATACCTTACTATAACCACTAGATATCAGTCACCTTCACTCATTATCACTTTATCTCACTGTCAACATGACGTCAGTATCACTTCACTTCATTGTCACATTCACCTCAATGTCACCTTCACATCTCATTATTTCCTTTATCGCACCTCAGTGACACTCACCACACTCCGTCATCGCTTTCACCACAGAGCAGTGTCACCTTTACAACCTTTCAGTGTCATCATCTTACATCACCCTTACATCATTTAATTTCACTTTCACACCCCACTATTTAATTTCACTTTCACACCCCACTGCCACTTTCACTCATTGATGTCATCTTTATTTCACCTTACTGCACCTATTCCCCCGTGTCATCTTAACCATGCATCAGTGTCTTATTTACTTCACCTCAATATCAGTCACTCCAAATGGATTGAGACTGCAAGGGTTTATATCGGAGGGTTAATTGGTGTTAACTGCCCACGTAATGCTATTCAGGGGCGAAGGAGATTGTTCACTGTCACCTTTAATGTTGAGACTGAGTAGCCTAGCCCCGTACTCCAACGTTCCTGACAGTGCAAAGAATGGCTGAATGATGGAGTGTGGGTGGATGTGTTACTACAAGAAATTGCACAAATAACACGTAAGAGAATATTAACTTGTCAGGCACAGACTAATGTTACCACTTCAACACTAATACCCACAGTTCATACTGTTTCATTTAGGACTGATGTAGTGGAGTTATCAGGAGCATTTTATGACATGTCGGAGTGTCACATACAATATCAGTGAGCTGTACCTTAACTCAGTTCAAATTATCAAAGAGTTCCCTGTTCCATAGTATGATACGAGTAAGACTCGCGTTTCTTAAGGCCTCGTCCACACGTGCTCTCGAACATGTGTTGGCAACAAGGCTGGCAACATGTTCGGGAACATGTTTGCAGCAGTATTTGGACAGGTGTATGCAAACATGTTTCAATGCAGCTTCGAACACTGGCAACAGAGGCGATGGGATAAGTGTGTCCATACCAGGTAGCTGAGACTTCATCATGATGTTGCCAACATGATCTGGAGTTCTGGACGCTGCTGTTTTCAACACGTTTGCAGCGTGTTCGTTAGTATGTTGCATACATGTTGCCAGCACTTGTTCGAGCACACGTGTTAACGCGATCTAAAACAACGAACGACTTCTCTTACCGCTTAAACTCCATCTCATTGCACAGCCGCCACTCCCCAATTAGCCACCACGACCCCTTAAATATTTTATGAAGCATTAGAGAACTGAGTGGTAATGCAGGTAAACGCAAGGAAATACCAGTTAGAGACAGGGAAGGAAATTTATTGACCAAAGATGGAGATATTAAAAATAGATGGAAAGAGCATTTTGAGACAGTTCTTAATAGACCAATACCACCAGAAGAGGATATACCGTCTGCTCAGGAAGATTTAAATATAGAAACAGGAGAGTTGAGGCTTGCAGAAGTGGAGAAAGCAGTAAAACAGTTAAAGAATAATAAGGCACCAGGGGAGGATGGTTTATTTCCGGAAATGTTTAAAGTGGAGGGGGATAGATTAACAATAATCTTGACCA